>NW_027111616.1:380841-396394 GCF_000696795.3 Halyomorpha halys
GGTCCCCAAAACAAATCTTCCAGATACCCCAAAAACAAATTTGCCCAAAATTTATAATTATATCAGCCCAAGACCCCAAAAACAAATCTTCCGGGTACCCCAAAAACAAATTTGCCCAACATTTATAATTATATCAGCCACAGGCTCCCCAAAACAAATCTTCCAGGTATCCTAAAAACAAATTTGCCCAAAACTTTAAAATTATATCAGCCCAAGACCCCAAAAAGAAAAAAAATTAGCCCAAAAACATAAAAATTTATCAGCCACAGGTCCCAAAAACAAATCTTCCACGTACCCTAAGAACAAATTTGCCCAAGAACTTAAAAGGAGGGAGTTTCTATATTTTTCGTGGTGTCGCCGTCCCTCCTGACTTGCTGTTGTCACGTGAGAGGTTACATACAACCGATAAGGGTTTAAAAAAAAGATAAAAATTAATTTAAGCTTCAAACAATATAAAAAAACACTTAAAAAATTTATATAATATATAAAAAATAAATAATTAAACAATGGTCTGAAACGGAATATGCACTCATTTAACTCTCATGTTTTCAGTACTTAATCAGGTCAATACTATTTTTTAGGGGATTTCTACTTTAGATGGAAACACGCTGCGGTATTGCTACCAAACAATTATTAATTTATTTAGGTATCAAAGTAGCCCAGATTGGTTTATATTTAATATCAATTCTAACGTACTACTAGAAAAAATGTTTATTTGTTTTTTTATGATTAATCAGAAAGAATTTGTCTATATTTTCCATATAATTTAGGAAGCATTAAATGGTAACACTTACGGAGTATAGCTTCCCCACGGTTCTTACCTACCCTACTCTGAAAAAATACACAATAGGCACTCCCCTCTATGAAGTATCGTCCACCCCATAAATACAGGATGGCTACGATATAGATGATCCATCTTCGATATTTTCTTACGATCTAAATTTTGCCAAAATAAAATTTTTCATTACAAAAAGTTTCCCTTGTGCAGGGGTATCCGTAAATGAATTTTCAATGTAATTTAATTGGTGGGACATTTATTGAATTAAAAAAAAGAAATGAATGTTTCGTAAATTTATTCAATGATGATAATAAACTAAAAAAAAAAAGTGTGAATTGTATGTTAAAATATTTTATAAAATAAAAAGACACATTTTTTTCGGGTACATACATATCTACTTCAACTTATGGTAAACAATAATAATTTTTTTAATGATTACTGTTTAATCGTGCGGGCGTTATTTTCATTTGAAAGAAAAAATCTATTAATACATACGTGTCTAATTTATACAGATGGTATGAACCATTATTTTGAAAGTGGTGCAAGTCCATTTTCCCAAAAAATCTAGTTAGCTAATTGTTACTGAAATATTTAAAATCAATAAGGTTTTGTGACACGAAAATTTTCTGGTTAATGAAGTAATGAAAAAGTTCATTTTAAAAGTGGTTTAAGTCCCATTGTTAGAGTTTCAAAATGAATTTGGAAAACATTATACAATACAATTTTATTGTAAAAAAAAATTAATATCATAATTATATCAGGTTTATATTTAATTATCAAAGTACAATAATTTTTTATAAGCAATTTAATTTCAAATTTCACTTTCGCTTTTGTAATTTTCAGCAATTGCTTAATAATTTATTTTTAACATAATTATTTAACAAAAAATAGAAGTTGAATATTTTTTTTTTATTTTATAACATAAAAGAGTATGCATTTATTTTTATTCCTGGAGAAATTCACATTTCCTATGAACTTATGCTTTCAAAATAAATGCAAGCTTTATTTTATTGATTCTGAAAGTGGCATAAGTCCATTCATAGCCATCAAAACAATTATTTCTTAAATAAGATGATAAATTTGAAACCTTTAGAAACTTAAAACATTATTCGACTCTGTTATATGGGTAATAGCATATTTTTAAATTTAATCCAAATAAAATGTGTTTTTTTTTTTTAAAGTTTGTATATCAATGATTATTTGAATTTTTATAGATCAGTAATAAAAGACGCTATATCAAAATTTTCTTATCTTACAGGAAAGTAGTTTGATCATAGGTTTCTCTTCGGTAATAAATATATACGTATTATTATAAAAGTAAAGTCATGTAAATGTTATTTAAAAGCATTTAACTCCCTTTACAACCGGTCTGGAACACAAGGTTCATATAGACCTCTGAGTAAAGCAAAACAGTTCTGGAGCTAATGGATCCACTAAAACAGTTCCTTAAGTATAAAGGAGTTCCTTAAGTTGATTTTCTCCTCCGAATAAAAGTATACCTTTTTTTTTAAGCATACAATTCTTCTTAAATTGGTCAAGTATAAAGTCATATATACCTAATAAGTAAAGCCTATATAGTCAATATAAATGAAGGATAATATTAAATTGGTAGAAAATGAGTACTGTATTCTTAATCTCAGACGAACAGACATATATTTACAGAGATACTTGCGTGAAACAGTCTGTAAAAACAACTAAGTACTTAAATACTAGCTGATGGACAAATATTTTACCAAAAAACCGAATACTTGTACCGAATATGTTTTTCAAATATTCAATTTTAATTAAAACAGTTCAAAAAGCATTTAATTTTAGTAAAACGGCATTTTGAATTTTATGGGACGAACAATTCATTAGTGTTTTTTTAAAATTTCATTGTTTATTTACAAGACATTATTTCAATTTCATTGTTAATTAATTTATTAACTACTAATACTAAAGTATATTGAAATAATCGATATAAACAGCCGTATTTAGTCTTTGGAATTTAATAACACATCAAAACTAAGTTTCTCGTAGTATTGGCTCGAGATAAGAACACGATTATATGAAGATTACATATATTTGTCAATATTATCGTCGATTGTATTATTAAACACTGCATACAGACATTGTTTAGTTGTTAATCTGATATCGTATCTCAATGTAGTACTCACCCGAATTCCAGTGTGAGCGAGATGAGTACACTTCCCGGACACAGGCTAGCGAAAGACTGACGCTTTGTTAAGGGATAGCGGTGTTATACCACCATCCCCACCACAGCCGATCTTATTCCACAACGACCCCTTATATTATCGAACAATATAATAATATTGATAATTGAATAAATTTTATAATTCTTTATTGAGATAATAAATAAATATAATTCTGCGTAGAGAATAGTTTTTAGACTAAAGTTTGATTTCAAAATCATCAAAGGTAGTTAATTACTTTTAACCAGGGATAGATAATTATCAAACTTTTTTCAAACTGTTGTTCTCAATTAGTAGCTCAAAGATAACAGCAATAATTTGTTGAAATGACAGCTATAAAAACACAAGGTGTAAACAAACTAACTTTAATAAAAGAAACATGGTCTGGTTGCGATAGTAAAAAAACTCAATCAGTGATTAAACTATTTAGATTGAGCTAACGTTTCACCCCACATTGCAGGGCTTCATGGAGTTTTACAGGCGTGAAGAAAAACTATCCATTAGTAGCACTCTAATGACCTTTTATATTAGCAGGTCTCATGGCCAACTTCTTTTCAGGTGCCTCGGAGGATTGCCAGGAATGGAAGAGGAGGTAAGTTTAGAAATTAGTGAGTTTTGATGGTTAGGGAGTTTATAATTGAAGGAATGATATTTGGTTTATGCTAGATCGGTTACATAGGGAACATTAAGGTCTTTATGTATAATTTTATTTGTGACAAAGTAAGGAGCATTGAGGATTTTACGAAGGATTTTGGATTAAATGATTGGATACGAGAGGAATTCGAAGGTTTAGTGGAGCCCCAAAGCTCAACTCCGAATGTCCAGATTGGCCTTATTACAGTCATGTAGATCAGTCTTTTGTAATGAACTGGAAGTTTAGACCGTTTGTTCAGTAAGTGCTGTAAGAGTCCAAATCGACGTGCAGTTTCCTGTCTTCAGTATTGTGTGAGGATTCCAGATGTAGTCCAAGGTAGCGAATCTGTTCAACAGGGGTAAGATCTACATTATCAAAGGAGACTGTAGGACAGCCGGTATGTTTACGACGAAGGGTAAAGGTGATTTGGTGGGATTTGTTGGGATTTATTTTAATCCCCCATTTAAGTCAACATTCTTCGTGAGCTGTGATACGGGATTGGAGAGTTTGGGATATAATTAAAGGGTCATTATTAACATCGATCACACATGTGTCATCGGCATATGCGGTGAAGGTAATGTTAGGATTGGTTAGGATGTCAGCTGTATAGACGGTGCAGAGGATGGGACCCAGGATACTACCTTGAGGAATATCGGCGGACTGAGAATAGAGGGATGAATAGGAACCACTTTGGTTTACTTGGAATAATCTATCGATGAAAAAGAAACGGATGATGATAAAGTATGTAAGAGGTAGGAATCTCACGAGTTTGTAAAGCAGTCCTGGGTGCCAGACTTAATCAAAAGCCTGCTCAACATCGAAAAAGACTCCCGCGCAGTACATTCCGCACTCCAATGAAGACGAGACAACGTCCACCACATGATGACATTGCTGGATAGTGGAGTGGGATATTCGGAATCCAAACTGGTGATCAGGGACGATTTAATTGGAATCTAGGATGGGGTATTGGTGTTTTAAAATGAGTTTTTCGAGGATTTTGCCCATGATCGTTAATGGATAGATAGGACGGTAGGAGGATGGGTATTCTTTTTAACTATATTGGGTATCATTTTAACTATAGATAATTTCCATGGGTCAGGAAAATATGTGGAACAGAGTACAGCGTTATATATGTAGGTAAGGAATAGGATGGCTTTCCGAGGAAGAGAGAAGTAAAAATTAAATAAGAATTATAAGAATTACGCTTCACTGTACCTCTTTTTAATTTCATTTACTATGTATTCAATAGTTTAATCACTATTTGAGAGCACCGGGATCATCTTCCTTTTACTATTACACATGGTCAATCAGTGCTGTTCCAAATAAACATTAAATTTTCATAATAATAAAATTAACTACAATTGTCTTAAATTAGGATTTATTAAAAAGATAATTCTCAGATTATAGATAATTTTCATAATAAAATTTTAATAATTTGGAATAACTTTAAATACATTTTTCCAATCACATATAGCTTCTGTTGACACTAAGCTGCTCATCTAAACAAAAGGCCAAGATCAATAGTTTTTTTTACAGCGAAATATAGGATTTTAAAAAGGACTATAATGACAATCAGTTTAAATTTAATACTCTTTGAAAACAAAATAAATAAATAAGAATAAAAAAAAGATGCAATTAAGCAAAAGATCAATTGCAAATGTTTTTATTTAGAATTTTTATAAAGATAAAATAAAAGTAAGAATTAGAGTGGTACCAATGGGTAGTTATCCACACGCCTGTATCACTTCATTATTATTGAGATTAAATTTACTGAATGTAATATAATGTACAGTTTTAAATAGCAATAAGTAAATAAATAAATAAGAATTGGTATTTTTAAAATTTACAATTTTAAAAAACGCGGCAATGACTGCTCGAATTTAATTTTTTTTTAAATAATAAAAGTTTCCGAACATTTCCAATTTTAATTATAATTGTAATTTTTATTTTTATTTTTTTTTTAAAGTCCGATAATGACAATGAAACTTGAATGTAATATACATAAAATAAAAAATCTGTACCGCAACAACCCATAGTCTAGTAGTGCAGTACTACTAGACCAACGGTTGTGCAAGGATGATGATTTGGTCAGAATGACAGATTTATCCCCGATTAAAGTACCCACTTTGGGAGACTAGATGGACCCCTGAGGAATCCCGAACCCACAGGGTTGACTCACGGTTGTAGTAACAAAATAAATAATCATCTTTCACAGCCGGATTCGAAACCTGGTCCTTGAAGTTATTTTCACAGAGCCTTACGAACGTAGAGCCACGCTTCTACTCATATATATATATTAGACAAAATATTTACTGTTAATGTTTTAATTTTAGAAAAATAAATTTTTTTTTTTATTTATTTGCTGATATTTACAACTGTATAAAAAAATACAACCAGTAAATTTGATCATAATGACATAATGATATGATACAGGATGCAGAGAAACTACCCAGTAGTAGAACTCTAAAAACAGTTTACAATGAAAAATAAAATTAAAATAATAATTCGTAGTTTACATTCTATTATGTTACTAAGAAAAATAACATAATGAAGAAGAATAATGCTGAATTATTACATCCTAGTTATACATTGGCGAAGATCAATAGCATTTAATTTTTATACTTACTCTATACCAGAGGTTCCCAATCTTTTGCAGTTTGGGGTATATAATCGGTTTTTATTCCGCGGCGTTCTTATCACTTCAGATTTTTTTTCTTAATTTTTGACTTTCTTGAAAAATTGGAAAACATTCCTTTTTAAAAGCGATTACCCATTTAACAGCAAAAAATTAAAAACAGATACTTTTTCTATTTACTTATTACTATTTTCCTTGGGATTATATGAAATATCTAATTTTAACTGTTTGTGTAATATCTATATTGAGACTGGACAACCACCTCAGACCATATAGAAAACCACCCTACTTTTACTGTGTGACAGTAAGTATTTACTGTTAATTTTTTAATTTTAGAAAAATAAAATTAAAATAATAATTCATATTTTACAATTTTCAAAAGTATGATAATGACAATCAGTTTAATTCAATACTTTTTATTTTTATTTTTCAATGCCTTTTATTTCAAGTGATTTAGTTGACTGAACCGCCATTCTCTTAAACTGGAATCACTTGATCCATTATTCGATTAAAAAAAAATAGAAATTTTGCCCAAATATATTTTTAAGATAATCTTTAAAAGACTCTGTTGCAAAATTGAGGCATGCAAATAAAATCAATCAAGATTGATAACTTTCAATTTATACACAAATATATGATTTGTGGTATTTTTTTTTTCAGCTTTATGTTATATTTTATTATTTGTCCAATTCAAACCAGCTAAATTATGAGCTAGGAAAATTTCTGCTCTCGTTAAACGTTCAGTGGAAATATTACATGCCAGTCAATCAGGATCAATCAAGATGGAACCACATTCAGTATTTTCACTGTGACTCGAAAATTATGTAACACAAATATCGTAGGGTAAAAAGAGGAACTGTCTCATACTAAATTAATAAGATGTATCACAGAATATTAATATTATATTCCAACAAGTATGCTGTTTTTTTTATTAACCATATGTATTTGGGCAGCATTGCCGAATAAATCATTTCTCTCCATATCACTACCCATAACGAAGACATCTTGGTTTATTCTACCAATCAAGGAGGGTATTCTGTTTACCAGTTCACCTCCTGTTAACTTCAAATACTTTGTCATCTTCAAATAAAACTCTCAACTATCTTAACCTCTTTCTCTCCCTCCAGATTGTGAGTAATTAAATTCAGTGTTATATTATTATATTTATTTTCCTAGCTTCGATCTATCATCTTAGGTGCCATGCTGAGCACTTTTCTTGGAAATCTTTCAATTTATCCTCATATCTTGGGAGCCTGTCACTATAATAATCGAAAACATACTACACTATTTCCTGTATCTTTCTAATTTAACGTTAGTCTATCGCACAATGTTGAATTTTATTTAAATAATATCCAGAGCTAAAACAATTTTAATTTATTTATTATGGCCCTTTCTCTAATTGACCATTTACGCACTGTACTAGATATTTAAAAAAATGTAATCAAATACATTATTTGGCAAACATTTAAAGAATTCTTATCGATTATAAATAAAACGGGAAGTTTTAGTAATTTTCATCAAGCATAAACATTCATTTATTCGGGAAATTAAAAGAGTTCAAAGTAATAAAAAAAAATCCGAAATTATGAAAATCATGATGAATTATCTACTATGTTTACTTTATTTTTATATGAAAGGTTTTATTTTTATACCAGATCGGCCTGGTGGGCCTTACATGGTTGATATAACTTATATTATATAGATATTTTTTAACAGTTGATTATGAGGGGGTATAGTCATACAAATGACACCCCTAACTATATAAAATGTTCTTATTAAAAGAAAATAAATAGATAAGAATAAAGCTGTTTAATAAAAAAGGATAGTAAAATTAATAACAAAAATAATGATATTGGTACACTTAAATAAAACAAACAATTATCTTCTAATAGTAAAAAGAAACAAGTTAAATTGAAAAAGAGAAGTGAGAAGAAAAGAGAAAAAAGAAAATAATAATAAGTAAACAGAGGTAGTGTGACTATGAATTAATTTTATATGTATTAAAAATTTATAAAAGAATGTCCTGTAGCAGTCTGGGCTTCAGTCTGCGGGTTGAGGTTGGGTTTCCCAGGTTGTAGGTCACTGCTCCTTTAACTGTCGGCAACTGGGAGTGGAACTTCATGAACCGTTTTTTGATGTGATCATCTATTGACTCCATTTGTAATTCCCAATGCAATATATGATTGTTAAACTTTTGCTTTAACTTAAAACTTTTCTTATATTGATGTGTTAATAGTTGATCGTAGATTAATATGAGAAGATGTTCGGGGTAGTAAAATACAAAAAGAAACAAAATTTATTTATTTGTACTGACGTTTCGAACTGAATTTTAGGCCTTCATCAGGGCTGAATGAACAAAAAACGATACAACATCCACTATTTAGAGAAACATAAAAATAATAATAAACAAACTTGGAAATATACGTAACAATTAATTAAGTAGATAGAAGTTTATTGATAAAAATAGATGATAAAATATAATATTATAGAGGTAAGAATCATACAAAATAATTGATAAAAAGATTAAATGATTGTGTTCAGGTAAATAAGAATGATAAACATAATGAAAGGTGCAGAAGAAAATGTAAATGAAGAGTAATAGAATTAACATAATAAAATATGTAATAATGTCAAAAATAATGAAGGAACAATTTTAATTAACATAATGAAATGTATGAAAGGAAACGATGTAAATGATACAAAGGATAAAATATGCATAGTAATATAGATGAAAAAAAAAATAATAAGCTTAAGTAAATATAGAATATCTGGAAAAGTGGATATAAGGAACAAGGGAGAAAAAAACAGCTTTTTTAATATTTCTTCCTTTTTTCCCGATTCCTCCACATCTCTTCTCTCTTGTTCCTTCTTATTCACACTCGCTTATTCGTCCTAGTTCAAATATAATATGAATATTCTGTGACACATCTTATTAATTTAGTATAAGACAGTTCCTCTTTTTACCCTACGATATTTGTGTTACATAATCTTCCAGTCACAGTGAAAATACTCAATGTGGTTCCATCTCGATTGATCCTGATTGTGATTGACTGGCATGTAATATTTCCACTGATCGTTTAACGAGAGCAGAAATTTTCCTAGCTCATAATTTAGCTGGTTTGAATTGGATAAATAATAAAATATAACCTAAACCTGAAGAAAATACCCCAAATCATATATTTTTGTATAACTTAAACGTTATCTATCTTGATTGATTTTATTTGCATGCCTCAATTTTGCAGCAGAGACTTTTAAAGATAGTCTTAAAAAATATTTTTAACAACCGAGTCTTTTATAGATAGTCTTAAAAAAATATTTTTGGGCAAAACTTCTAATTTTTTTAATTGAATGGCGGTTCAGTGATTCCGGTTTAAGAGAATGGCGATTCAGTCAACTAAATCACTTGAAATGAACGACAATTATTAGTGGTGTAATAAAGTTACGTTATTGTCATTAATGTGACAGTCATTATTACACTTTATGACATAAAGTGCTGTTAAATTGTAATATAATGTTGCTTTATATTATTTTACTAATATAACTTTATAATAATTGTAATTAAAAAGATCTGCTGTTCACCCATTGATTTTAATACCCAAATAAAATAAAATAAATAGTATTGAATTCAACTGATTGTCATCATAATACTTTTGAAAATTGTAACATGCGAATTATTATTTTTATTTTATTTTTCTAAAATTAAAACATTAACAGTAAATACTTACTGTCACACAGTAAAAGTAGGGTGGTTTTCTATATGGTCTGAGGTGGTTGCCCAGTCTTAATATAGATATAGATAGACACAAACAGTTAAAATTAGATATTTTATACAATCCCAAGGGAAATAGTAATAAGTAAATAGAAAAAGTATCTGTTTTTAATTTTTTGCTGTTAAATGGGTAATCGCTTTTAAAAAGGAAAGTTTTCCAATTTTTCAAGAAAGTAAAAAATTTAGAAAAAATCTGAAGTGATAAGGACGCCGCGGAAAATACTCAATTATTTAGGTAGCCCCAAACAGAAAAAGATTGGGAAACTCTGGTATAGAGTAAGCATTAGAATTAAATGCTATTGATCTTCGCCAATGTAATAACACCGATGTAATGCTCAGCATTATTCTTCTTCATTACATTATTTTTCTTAACAACATAATGGAAAGAAACCAAGATAGTCTCATTGTGTATTGAAATCACTAATTGGTTCAGTCTCTTGTTGTGTACTTACTAGTCATTTCATCATCAGTAACAATAGAATAAGTCACTGCATTTATCTTGTATACATATATAAATGCAATTCTTTTCATAGTCTTATTATTCGGAATGACATAATTATTTTAACTATCATATGCAATGTTTTATTTTCAAGAATATTAATGCGATGTTCAGTGGCCGATTCCTAAATTATTTCCCGGACCTCCTGAAAGAACTTCACGGAATTCCGGGTGGGAATATTTATGGTGTAGACCAAGATTTTTTTTTTTAACTTTTCAATAGAATGCTATAATGTGTTAAAATAATATTACTAACAATTAGAAATAGGAATTTGGCGTTAGTAGATGCAATAATTTAAGATCAAATTCACTTAGCATTAAATCAGTTAATATCAGTTCCCCAACTAATACAATGACCCATATACAGTTTGTAACGCTATAAAATTTCAGTGGAGACATTAACTTTATTTAGATTCTGTTAAAGTTTTATTTAACACCCTCAGTCAGCTCAATAAGTATTCCTACTGAAGAGAAATACCTAAATTATTTTCCACTACAACACCACAGGATTATCCATTTCTTTTTTAAATTGCATCGATCTAGCCATCCTCATGGCCTAGAAACTGACCAAAAAATTCTAACATGGTGAAAGATAGGAGCAACAGAGCTGCTTTACTAAGATCGTATTTTCCCTCAAAACGTCTATCTCCATCAAATCCGTTTTATATAATTTGGAAAGGAACGGAATAATACAATACATCTTTCCATAGATCCAACTGGAAAATTTCTTGTATGGTTCCCTATATAAACGTAGATTTGCTCTAAATTTCAGTATATCCTGCTATCGAGGGCCGGGTAAGTTTACCTCCAGATTTGAAGGTGAACTTTTCTGGTTCAACGAATAAATATTGATTTTATCTGAGATTTAAGAAAACGTAGTTTAAACTGTGATGGTGCAACCAGCCTTGATTTGCTTAATCAGCTAATAAAAAACTATACCCAGTTAGCACTTTTATTATATGCATTTCATACTCACTGTCTATACATAATTTTAAAAAATCTGGTGCGGTGCGTGTATCACACAACTTTCACTTACTATGGTAGAAACATAAAAATGTGACAGTTTACTAAAATTTACATTCTGTTTTAACCATTTATTCAATGCTAAATTGTTTTATAATCAATATGGAAAATACTAAGAATGATTTTAAGGAGGCCGCCATCCTGTTAACTGAAAGGCTCAATATATTTTAAGTGAGTAAAAAAAACTATTTAATAATTAGTGTGACATAAAAACATTAATTAATCTGATTAATGGGCGCATCCGCCTGGTAGATAACACACCGTTTAACTATGCATTTTTAGATATTCTCTATTACCTTATATGACTTTATATCTAAAATATTATTTTTTATAAAATCATTGGCTTTCTAGCGGTATATAATACGTCTATATATATAACTCGTATTTCCGGAAATATATTTTCAACCCTAAAATAATATTTTACCTCTTTTCTCTACAAGTTAATTATCAAATCCTTTCTTGGTATATACTTATCCACTTAAATATACTTTAGTGTGTCTTCCCTCTTTGATTACCTTGCGGTATTACAAGGTGTTGATATGTGTCCAGTTGGTATAGTTTAGCTACAGCTACCACATAAAATTAATGAAACATTTTTTTGCTTAAAATAATTGCTTAAGTAATTTACTAAAATTATAATTGCTCAAAACGAGAAGAGGTGACATTAAGATAGTTTAATCGAGCGATATTTAATAAGCCCCTGAAATTGAAAAACGGCGTGAGACCCTCCACTCCCGCCCTCCGAGGTAGCCTTACTTATCTGACTTTTCAAACAGACAATTATAGTGTGTAGGTTGGTCGATGTACGACATGTTATAATCTCACAAAAGGAGATCATAACACAAAAAAAGGGCAATCCTAAATTGGAACGATACTAAGACGCCCCTTTTTTTCCGTACCCTTCTTGCGAAACATATTGAATAACAAGTATAAATATAAAAATACAATAAGTTCTCAGCCCTTTTTTTACCCTGAGGTATTCTAAGGTGAGTTTGTGAACATCCACTGTGTGCAGAGATTCACAGGCGCAAATATGCAATTCAGTTGTATGGTGAGAGGGGAGGGTCCGCTTTGCTGGTCGTGAATTATGGTAGGTTTAGACTGCTGAGCCCAAACCCTTTCCCTCGGCGAGTACATCCACCAAGGGGATAGTACCTTACCACCTCCCAGGCCTTGGTGGAGAGGGGATTTCCCAGAACAGCAGGTTGGTGCAGGCAGGTCAATCAAAAAATTTGATGTACCTTCGGCCTAGGTACTCTGCCACAGAAGGAAGCTGGAGTTCATCATATATACTAGTAGTCCTGGCCCTCTGTAACGTTGTGCCTCTTACTATTCCTCGAAGGAGGGAGTTCTGGAAGCTCTGCAGTTTTTAAAGAGTGGACTTGTATAGATGTCGCATAAGGGGTGCACCATAGAGCAGCGTTGTTCTGACGACAACTGAAGGCTACTAAGGCCCCCCGGGAGCGACGGTCCTATATCGCTTTTAAAACATTTGCTTAAAACAGGAAGAGGAGACTTTAAGATAGTTAAATCGAGCAATATTTAAAAAGCGCCTGAAATTAAAATTGAAAAATATGAGATGATTAATTATTTCAAGTTAACAAAATTTAAGTTACTTTAGAGGTATTATTATTCTATGGGCAACAGACAATAGAGGCCTAAGTCCTCGCGCGATGTATTTCCCAATATTAGGATGTAATATTCCCAGTATTAGGAAATACATTACGCGTTTTTTGACGTGGTTTTTTTGCAGGGTGGGTTCGTCACTCTCACGCCTATTTTTTGTGAATGCCACTCATTGGCTAACGGGCCTCACAAATGCCCGGGAGGAGGTTGTCAGTGAGTTTTGCATTATTTTGATTTGCTTGAAAAAAGCCCGGGTGGGACCGGAGTTCGATACGACAACCTGTGGATTGGTAGACTACTAGGCGCATTACCACGCTGCTACCGCTGCCCACTACTTTAGAGGTATATTTTTGAAAATTCGAAATTTAAGTCCATCAAACTACTTTAATGAGGATAAGATCTAGCATATATTAAATTACATACAACTTTGCAATGCTTGACTATTTCGACTAAGGGGACCTCAAAATGTGTGTTGGAAAACTCGAATTCACAAATTCTCACGAACCATAATACATACAAACATACAAACTATACATTTGTACTTTATATATATATATATATATATATATATATATAGCAATAATAATTATACAAATACGTTAAGATTTAAAAATATATGAAGTAATAGTAATAATAATAAAAGGCTTAGCTGACGTAATGATGACGTTCCAATGGTTATATTTTTCTCATAAATAGTTTTTGCATAAGAATGATAATGGCTCATGTTGATTTTCTCATAAATAACTTTTTTCATAAGAGTATTGTGGGATCATATTTTTATTATATTTGTATTTATGTAACTTTACTCGGAGCATGTTTTTCCCTTTATTTATTTAGCTTTATTTATTCTTCTTTTTTTTGCTATCAAAGCTCTTTTATCCATGAAATTCGAAACTTAATTGGAAAATTCGAATACAGCTTTTGTTCAAAAGATACTGAAAGAGCAAGTCATCAAAAATGACGTTATAGTTATAGACTAATTTCAAATCTGTGCTTAATAATTTGTGCGGGTGTAATAACTTGTTTAGGACTAATAATGATAGAATACCCTCTCATCCCCCCCCAAAAAAAATAATTATGGTAATAATTTATTGAAGAAATTTATCAAGAAAAAAGTCACTAATTTAGTTGTATCTGTAAGCAAAAAGAGATTGAGACACTTTTCTATTCAATTGTTTGATCAATAGTATAATAGAAAACTGTTGGTATGATCATGCAATAATAATTTTTTTAACTTAAAATCTGATTCAGAAATGTCATGTACAAGTATGTTAATTTTTATAAATTATTATAAAAATGACAAACCATCATAATTTACAGCGTTTTTCTTCCCAATAACAAATTCAATATTATTAATATCTTAACGATGGTGTGGGCCAGGATACTGTGGGGCATACTCTGCTCACCTTAAAAGCAAAAGAGAAACCAAAAAGTGGGTAGTCAGCCACACCTCCGGAGATCGGGGTTACGTTGAGGTTAATATGATTACTACAACATAAAAAGAAGGTGGCCGTTGGTTGCCTTCAACCTCTCCTCCAGGTGGAAGGAGTATAATGGAGAGGGTCACGTTCAGGGAGAGTGACGCCAGAAGCCGGGTTCTATTCCATTCGTAGGCGTGAAAATAAACTCAACTCACTGGATAAGAGAATCACTATTTTATATGTGTGTTATTGATATACATATTTGTATATGATGGAGTTTACGAGTACTGTATGACAATTCTTTACTGGCTTTAGTTCATTGTAAATTGTTTTCAATTTGTTTATATGTTATAATAATATGCAGTGTTTACGAGTATTGTTCGTAAACTGGTTAAAAAGTTACGGCCGATGTACGATAAAAGCTGGCCGTATCAGCTAGACGAGTCAAATAGCTGATTGACTAATAGCTAATAGCTAATATTCGTTAAATTTTATTTATTTTTTAATTTGATTATTTTTATTTTTTTTTTTTCCTTCCGAACAAGTTATATTTTTGTCAGTAAATTTTGTGATTTCAAAAACATGATTTTGATGATGTGATTTCGTTCCACAAAGATTGCCATTTATCTTTGACTTCCTTTACAAGAGGCCTGCATATCTCTGACGGAGTTAAAATTGCTTTACCCCGTCCGGAAGCGCGAATCGGCCAGTTCATTCCCTGCGATTTCTACATGGCTTGGAACCCATATAAATCTTACTGACATACCCATGTTGTGTAGAGTTTTTAAGTGAAAATGGATGCACGAAATTCTCGGATTTCTGGATACATAGAATCTAAAGCTTTTATCGAGCTTAGTGAATCTTCTATAATTATCGTAATGTTGGTGTGATTCAAAGATAAACAGAAGTGAAATGCTGCTGCTATTGCATTTAGTTCGGCAGTGAATATGTTGCATAGTTTGTGGAGTTTAATTTTG
>NW_027111616.1:396444-402075 GCF_000696795.3 Halyomorpha halys
TGACACTTCTTTACCAGAGCACATTATCATGACACTTATTAACCAGAAAACATTATCATGGCACTTCTTTACCAGAGCACATTATCATGACACTTATTTACCAGAGCACATCATCATGGCACTTCTTTACTAGAGCAGATTAGCATGGCACTTCTTTACCAGAAAACATTATCATGGCACTTCTTTACCAGAGCACATTATCATGACACTTATTTACCAGAGCACATCATCATGGCACTTCTTTACTAGAGCAGATTAGCATGGCACTTCTTTACCAGAGCACACAATCAAGGCACTTATTTACCAGATGGCACTTCTTTACTAGAGCAGATTAGCATGGCACTTCTTTATCAGAGCAGATTATCATGCCACTTCTTTACCAGAGCACACAATCAAGGCACTTCTTTACCAGAGTACATTATCATGACACTCATTTACCAGAGCACATTATCATGGCACTTTTTTACCAGAGCACATTATCATGACACTTCTATACCAGAGCACATTATCATGGCACTTAACGCATTTGGGAGTTCTCTTAGTCACCACTCATCATACCAGGGAAAAACTGGCAGGCCTTACCAGTCTTCAATGACAACATGAAATTCAAATCCAAATCTCTGTACAACTTTTTGAGTGTTTGAAATATATCTGAAAATATACTTTTCAACCTATACAACAAATAAATTTTTAAATATGTACTTTCTATGAAAATTAAATTATATTTTTGCATATCTTATAAAAGTGCGTAAAATCACACATATCCCAAATCTCTAGCTAAATTAGGGAAGTTTCTGCAGCAATTCCAAAAATTATTTTTCTCTGTTTTTGTTTTTTTGTTGCATAATTATGAGGACAGCTCTGTAATTAAAAAACAAATAGATGTATCTCAATAAAATTTCAGTTTTTCAAGTCTATACCAATACATCTATACCTAATTTGAACAAAATCTGAGACGGTAAGGTTCAGAAATGTGTTCAGTTGACGTCTAATGACCCTTTGATAAAAACTACTTTTTAAACTTTTATTTCAATTTATAATTTTTTTTCTGATTTGATAAGGACTATGGGATTTTCTCTAGCTAATCTGAATAATTCCAACAAAATACAAACGTAAATATATGTCAACCTATTGTTGTGAAACAATGTCAACGATCATAATACAAGTTTAATATCCCAATATTTACAATGTAGGTTTTATATTTTCTTCATTGGGAGAGGGTAGCTCAATGGTATGGCATTATCCTACTAGCTCCAAGGACTCGAGCTTTGAATCCGGCTGTTGCAGACAATTATTTTCTATTTCATTGTGGTTATTTTACTCACTAATACTAGTAACTAATAACTTTATTACCGTTGACAACAATTAATTTACACTTGCTTGTAGGTACACCTGGGGAGCGTGGTGGCACTGTGGTAAGGCACAATTCTACCAACTCCAAAGACCCGGGTTATAATCCGGCTGTTGCAGATAATTATTTTCTGTTTCATTGTAGCCGTGAGTCAGCCCTGTGGGTTCGGGAGCCCACTGCGGTCCATCCAGCCTCATGAAGTGGGTACTCTTAATTGGGTAAAAATTCTGATAAAAAATAATTCTGACCAAATTATCTTCTTGCACAACCGTTGGTATAGTAATTGTACTTCCTTACAAAGTACTGCACCATTTTCTTCATTTTTACTAAATTAATAACACAATATTTAATAACAATTTGATGCAAATAAATAATTCTATAAATTAATTACATTTGTTATTGTGGCATGTCACGGAATGAACCTAATGTAGTCATAATTATATCATCAAATCACAGAAATCAATTAATAGTTTTATTTAGATACTTCTTTAGCATATATGATTTGGTCGATATGCAAGAAACAGCACATGATTAAACTTTAGATTAATTGTCGCAGTTGAGCTTTGTTTGTATTTGGTAAAGCAAGCACCTATTGATCTCATTGTATTCAACAATGATGGCCCAGGTTTGACAGGGATTACAAGTACCATAATACATAGCACAGTACCGAACTAGACATATCAATTCTATAATATTGATCACACACGAGACAATTTTTATTTTGTATCCTAACATATTTATCAATTGATTATAAATTAGGAATCATCATAATACTCGGTCATAACTACAACGATACAATGTCTCAAGGAGATCATAAAACCAAAAGTAATCAGAGGGAAATCTTGTCTTCCTCACCCGACACCCTTCCCCTCGCATTTAGGGACTCCTCATCTTATCATAAAAATGTTTACTAATAGTGACTAGAACAATATTTCAATTTTCTACTTACATGAATTATGGATAAGGCTCTACGTGCAACCTCCTCTTCAACTCGAAGGTGGAGAAAAATATATAAGTAGGCATCGTATAAGATGAACGTACAATGTCTCCCTATTTAAATTTGCTGTTATTGCTTTAATTAAAATTTATTGCTGAAATTATGATCCCGAAATACACCATTTTCTACCACCTTTATTCACCCTATGTTGAATAAAAACGGAATTATCTCATGACTTGAAATTACATTACTACCGATGAGTAGTTTCTGAATTTCATAAATAGTATTTTTTAAGCACTATATTTTTTTTTTTTTTTTTTTTGCGCCCGAACATATTATGAGCGAGTTGTTACCCATTTTTTTTTTACTCATTTTATAAGCTAAAAAAATAAAAAAATTAAAGGATGTTTTTTTTTCTGCTATAATTTCTAGCGAGATACTAAAGACAGGATGTGCAAATACCCGTTTTGCGGAGCCTATGGTTGGCTGCTTCTTGCATAATAGCCGACAGGAAACTAACAACAGGGCGGAGGGAATCAGCAAGTGCTGAATTGACATTAGTGTTCTTTTGTTTATCTCTCATTTTACATATGAATAGACAAATCATTCCATTTTTTTTTAAGCTTTATTACTTGTTCGAATGCTTGCAGATAGTTTTTTTTTTTTAATTATAAATTTCAAATCCACATCATTGAAATATGTCTTTACTTATCTCTTTGTAGACTGGCCTCTTATTTTACTATTAAAGTATTATTTTTCAAAATCAATAATGTTTTTTCTTAATATATAAAGTAGCGGATTGGATTAAGGCGCTCGCCTAGTTAATGTAATGTTAATGTAAATAGTTAATGTAAATTAAGCAAGGTCGAGTGTGGTCAGTACTTGGATGGGTGACCGCTCATGACGGAAAGTCAAACTCACCCGGACTGAGATTTGATGTGAGTGATGTCTTCCAGGATTTCCAGTGGCAGACTCATCAATTTTGACAAGTATTTATACATAGCTTTCATTAAACTAATCAAAAATTGGGGTGAGATAACTGCCTTTTTTCTCCTCTTCGGCTCTTGTACTATCAGAAGATCCATAAACGGCTGTGGAGATAGGCAAGCGGGTATCATTCATTTCTTATTATTTTTAATAAGATTACCTCACTAGGATCGCAAAGTATTGCCTGAAAATTATTGGAAGTAATAATGCCCCGCTGATATCTGAATGCGGTTCGGAAGACACGGTGGATAGTCCCGACTGCCTAATTATTCTGAAGCGGGTCAGTGTCGCCCAGGGTCGCACAAATGGAGTTTCGTCTGGTTGAATCCCACATCAATAGAAATCTCCAGATCGGCTGCTTGGAAATTACGTTTTATAATTGCTCTAGTTTCGGTCTTCTGGTGTTAGATATTTTAACGAGTCTTGGTTAGGGCAGAGATCGATGTTTTTGATAGACAGTGAACAAATTAGAGGTTTGGATTAGAATGCTACGATACAACGAAAGAAAATTAATTTACTATAAATAGTAAAGAAGTTAATAATAAATTTTCATTATTTTTTTATACCATATATTGTAATAATGTTTTATGTTCTGTATATTTCGAGCAATGGGAAAATTTCACCGGGGATTGATTATATTTATATATTATGTAAGTAGCATTTGTAATGATTTAACTTTTTGTATGTTAAAGATATTTGTTTAAATTCTTTGTATTTTGTTTCCAAGGAAGTGATTTGCTAAATTCCAAAGTTAATTTCTATCCATATAAAATTATCCTAAAATTTGAATTGCACTTGCTTATACCATGTAACCAAGCCGCACCTGAACAGATGTTTGAGATGTACTGCGAATTTTTGGTGGGAACCCTAATAATTTGAGACATGGAAATTGGAAATCCGTTTGATTGAAACTATTCACCCCCCCCCCCCCAAAAAAAAGTTACATATTCAACGGATTGATCCTACATATTTAGTGATGTTCCAATATTTCAGCTTGTATTGTTCTGATCTTCGTCTGTCAGATTACAATAAATACCTAAATATTTTATTTACTCCATTTTTGCCTAGTCGAAAAAACATCGAGGAAATCTGTAAATATTAATTTCCCCGATATTTGGTGATGTGGTGGTAAGTTATTTAATGAAGTTATTAACACTTCATTTAATAAGTAATGACCAAGCTTCGTCAAAAGACCCATAAGAGTGGGAATGAGCGATACATAAGGTAAGTATCCCACGGCAAACATGGCGCTACGGAAGCTAACTTAAGGTTTGACCAACCGTTCCTAGTTCGTGGGTTATTTCAAAAACGGTTCATTTTTGGTCTTTAAAACAAATGAAATTTAAAAATTTGTAATTCCGTTCATTATAAAGAAACGTTACATATTCAGATACAGACAGACTAATTTTTTTTTTTCAATATCTTGAACTTAATTTTTTCTAAATATTTTCGGATTATCACTGTGTAATTTGAGCAATAAAACTGATGAATTGGTAATGTTTTTAGATCAAAATATTTTTATATTAGCACAGACGGACAGATTAAACAAATTTGATAAAATTATTTTTAGAGGATGTTGAGTTAGATCTGCTTCAAAACATCCATGCTATCTAGTTGAATAATTAGAGCATATAAAAATATGACGAACCGTTTGCTCAGTCATTGTGTAAGTATCCCATGGCAATGTTGCCTTTGATTAAGATTTAACCCTTACCTAATTTGTGGGCTATCTCGAAAACAGTTCATTTTTTGGTTTTGAAACAATTCCCAGTCGAAATCTATAAAACCCAATTTGAACCGTCTTGATCCACCACAGAGTTCTGAAACCTCTCACATTTTTTAATGACTTTTATACCAGTTCCAGTAAGAATTAAGGAATCAAAACTGATTCGTCACTTCTCTGTAAAATTCTCTTTTGATACCTCCATCGTCAATATCCAGCGCTCCTGTGGGCCGAAAAAGGTATCTATAATAAGATCATATATATGTTTACGATTTTTTGTTATGTTTCTTGATATTTCTTAATATATTTCTCTTTTCAAATAATGAAGAAGTATATATTTGACCGCAACCCTGACTATCTTCTTATTTAAAATTATACGGTCAATGTTTTCTTTTTTTTAGTTTTCAGTCGGCCCTACAGTATACTTTAATAATGTGGCTCTTACCCCTGTAGAACAGATTGGTTATCTTGGACTACATCTTGACAAACGACTAACCTAGAATCCTCACACAAGACTGAAAAGACAGGAAACTGCACGCAGATTCCGACTATTACAGCACTTACTAGACAAACGGTCTAAACTTCCAACTCATTACAATAGACTGATCTACATGACAATAATAAGGCCCATCT
>NW_027111617.1:0-1142 GCF_000696795.3 Halyomorpha halys
ATATATATATATACAAATTTACATGATATCTTCGTTGAGAAATAAAATAACCATTGCAGTTTTATATTCGGACAACGATTATCATCTGGAAGATATTTCAGACCTGCCAAAAAAAAGAAAAAAAAAAGTAAATACATGTGATCTCAAAAAAAAAAAAATTCATTCGAAAAAATAGAAACAATGTAAGACTTAAAATTTTAAAAAAATTCAATCCGTTGGGCTACTTCTTAAAAGGCAAGTGAAGACAGGGTAAGGGAAAATAAAATGGCAAATCTTCTACAACGTATTTCATGCAATAGCAAAATAACAGGGATGAGAGAAGTTATTGCGCACGCATTTGAAAATCAAGGTACTATAGAAAAATGTTGTTTCCAAATCGTTACCTGCAACAGAAAGATCTTGCATAAAGAACTTTTTTGGGTTCTTGGAGTGCAAAACCAAGTCATTTTTAAGAAACCAACTGTTATTTCAGCACTGGAGCAACACAATGCTCCTGTAGCTTTTTGGGGTTTTTCGCTTAAAGAGTTAATTTGTCGAGTATTGGGAAGGGGAAAAAATAAACCAGATAATTGTTGTCAAAATGAAACGGAAAAAGATCATTTTAGGCCCCCAAAAAAGGTTTATGACTCTGGCAACCCAAGTGAACAAAAGAAAGAATCTAGTAGCCCACCAAAAAAGATTGATGACTCTTGTAATCCATGTGAACCAAAGAAAGAACCTTGTAAGCCATCAAAAAAGGTTCATGACTCCAGTAACCCATGTGAACCAAAGAAAGAACCTTCTAGGTCACAGAAAAAGGTTTATGACTCTTGTAACCCATGTGAACCAAAGAAAGAACCTCCTAAGCTACAGAAAAAGTCTCGTGATCCTTGTAAGCCACCTGAACAAAAGGAAGATCCTTCTAAGCAACAGAGAAAGGCTGATGATCCTACGAAGCCATCTGAACAAAGGCTGATGATCTTACGAAGCCATCTGAACAAAAAAAAAGATCCTTCTAAGCAACAGACAAAGGCTTCTGATCCTTCTAAGCAACAGACAAAGGCTTCTGATCCTTCTAAGCAACAGAGAAAGGCTGATGATCCTACGAAGCCATCTGAACAAAGGCTGATGATCTTACTAAGCCATCTGAAGAAAAGGAAGAT
>NW_027111618.1:0-8977 GCF_000696795.3 Halyomorpha halys
AGTTACGGTATGAGTCAGCTGTTATTTCGATGTCAGCTGACTGAGGAGATCAGCTGATCGAGGGTATATAACAGATGTAACGAACACAATAAAGTCAGTGTTTTACAGCAGTACAAGCGAGTTAGATCTTATTCCTTCTTCTCTTTTTTGACATTTTGCTTTTGCCATTACTTAACTTATATACATATATATATATAAAATTACGAAATTCGAAATACACTTCGAGTAAATTAGAATAACAATTTTTATTTTTTAAAAGGAAAAAACTAGTTAGATTAATTTTATAACAGTATTTTGAAACTCTTAAACACGAATTTTCGTATAAATCAGAATTATTAATGTAAGAACTTAATTTGGAAAAAAAATAATCTCTTGCGTTCACGAAAATAATTCATAACTCCTTAAAAGTGTATCAATGTATCGTTACTACAAATGTTGGAAAGATCGAATCTGGCCTAGAGGGTTGACTTTTTTCATTATGTGGCGGTCCCAAGAAATGAAAAACTTGACCAAGGTTAGAATAGATTGGTCCCCACCTCTAGATAACCGTATACCATCCATACCAACCAATGAAACACACACTTTTTTTTCATAAGTTTTAATGGTAAGGAATTTTTTTTTTTGTATTATGTAATTATTCATTCCTTCCAATATTCATAACTCCCGTTATAACATTAGACTTACGTAAGCATATTATAAAATGCACATTTCATCAAACAATTTTAGAATAAAAAGCTAAATCAGATTTTTTTTGGACAAAAAATGTTATTCTAATTAAAAATAAAAATGTCATTTTTTTGTGCGGTGCGCGCATGACACAACTTTCACTCACCATTATACTTACGTAAGTCCTCTCGTTTTGTTTAGATTATAGTAAGCTCTTGTTTAAATTATCACTATATTTGTGATTTTAGAAAAAAAATATTGAAGAACAGGATGGGCAAAAATTTTGTTGTTGCCATTGAATTTTTTTTTTTTTTTAATCAGAATACCTCAAAACGTATATTTCTATTCAAAACTCAAATTCAAAATTTTGCACGACCGCAATATTTCCCCTTACTATGTATTCCATGTATAAGTGAAAGTAAAAAATCAGGTGCTATCGCCCATCACACAATTTTTACAATTCACCCTCTAGATATTAGAAAAACTCAATTTCTGACGAGCAATAACTTTATTATTAAATGGGTCTATATATTATTGATATGTTTCAAAAAAATATAAAATTTCTTACTGTTAATTTCTGTACTAACTAAATCGAAGAACTGCAATCTGTTAAGTAAGTGTGTATTATATTAAGTGAGAACATCATCAAGTTTTGTGAAAATATCTTATTTTAATCTGTCAAAATCTTAGCAATTTACTGTCCTTGAAGTATGGATGGAATTACTGGTACTGATGGTATAACTGTGGGATATTAAGATGTAAAATTAACTGACTGAAATAAAAAAAAAAAAAAACAATAATAATAAATCAAACCGTTGATGTTTAGGCATCCTTAGGAGCGCCGTTTTCTTTCCATCTAAAACTTTTAAGGAATGCGCTCCTCCATGTGGTACGGCTGGATAACTCTACTCCCGATAAAAGGCTAGGCATAGATGAACTAAAACGAAACTATCTTGGGCAAACTACCCTAGTTGTACTTCGCCCGGGAAACCCAGTCCAAAACTAATTATTAATAATACAATGAAAGGAGCTTCACACGGAATACACTACCCTGAACGGGTGGACAGACGAAAGAAAACAAAGGCATGCAGAGATAATGAGGAAATAATAGAAGGAAAGGAAAGAAAAAAAAACAATAGAGAAGCCAAAAGTAATGATATTCGTGTAGTCTCTAAGGCCGTTCCGTAAAAAAACAAAAAACAATTAAACCATTCCTATTAAAAAGTCCAAATCTAAATTTCCCAAACTAACTATTCAATCTTTTTAACGATATGTCATTAGTCGACTGTTTTCTTTAGATTTCGCTAAATTAACTGACCATATCTATATATTGTGGCATTTGAAATGCTAAATAATATTTCAACAATGGGAGAATATAGACAAAGTAGATTTAGGTAAGGAGGGGTATTCTACTCACAACGGGCTCAAGCATCATTTTTGAAACTACTATGAACTAATGTTAACATGAATATTTTATATAATTAATAACTATTTAGCATGTCTGATGTAGTACCAGCCACACTTTGGTCCTCAACCCTTTGTCTTCCAATAAAAAAAGAGAAACTGTACTGCTACTGTTCCTTGAACAGCGGTTGTGCAGGGAGGTAATTTTTATCAAGATCACGCTCATCTGTCAGTTTTTTTCCCAATTAAGGTTACCTATTTTAAAGAGGCTGGTTGGGTTCACTATATTTACAAAGATATAGTGAACTTATTGATAAATGAAGTGAGTTATTTTAAAGTTTTAAATAAGTCAAAGTTTCGAAACCTCTCAACTGGAACAGGCAGGGTGGTCCTCATTTGTTCTTTAATCATTTATTATTAATTTTATTTTTATTTATTCTTTCTCTTTCTTTATTTAATCTCAACTTACTTCTTTATTTTCCGTATTTTAGTGTTCATGTTTTGTTGTCTCATAGTTACTTTTCTATTTTTACGATAGGAAACGTCTCCTGTTTAAAAATGAACCTTATAGTTTGTGTAATTTTTTTATATTCTAATATTGTTATTTATTATATTAATACTATTTTTTTTCTTCTTTTCTTTCATTTATATATAATTATCTTATTATCCTACGACATCAAAATATTTTTGTATTTTTTTATCCCTGATGAAGCTCTTCAAAGTGAGGCGAAACGTCCGGAAATAAATATAGGTGTTAACTATTATTTGTTTTCTTTTGACCGAACCCCGGACCATCTTCTTCTTAATTTGAAATAATACAGTTAATCATTTATACATACATATACATTTATCAATAACGTGTGATATGTGTAATATGTGATAAATGTTATAAAAAATAAAAAACTATTTTTTAGTAATTTGAACTAGCTTTAATTTGAGTGCTGGCACATCTATCTGTACACCAAATTGTTTCTGAGATACATTTTTTTTTATAAATCAAGCTTATTGTCCGAACGACTGTAAATATATTTATTTTTAGCAAATATCATGAAAACTACTACTCTTACTAAGATTAACGTTAGGAACTAAGTACTATTACATTGTTCATAAATATTGTTTTCTTTTGATTGCACCCATGACGATCTTCTTGGTAATTTTAAATAAAAACCGATATTTATTTCTTTTTTTTTTTTTACAAAAGTCCTATATTTCTCAAAATAATAATCTTTCCAGTAATTTTAGCAGTAATTGTTAAATCATATAAGCATAATTATAGCAATATTAATATATTTGTATCAATTAATATCAATATTATTTTGTTTATTATTTCAATTTATGTGTTTAGAGAACTTATGTCACACCTGGTTATATTTATTAACAACTTGCCTCCAGTCTACTAATATGTATATTTCCTCATATTGCTATTATTATTCTTAGTTTTTCTATATACTTTATAAACTTAACAAATGTTTTCATTTTTAATGCTCTGTTAATTCTAAAATGTTTGTATCTTGTTTTCTCATTTAGCCCTGACGAAACCCTGCAAAGTGGGGCGAAACGTTAGTTAACAATAAATAGTTTTCTTTATTAACCGCCACCCGGACCCTCTTCCTCCATCCTTCATACGGTCAACTATCCTCTTCCAATAGCAATATTAATTGTTTTTATTATGTGTGTGTTAATATGAGGCAATGAGTAAATTTCATTATTTCTTAAATGAGATTTGTTACATTCATTGTTTTACTGTATGATTATAGTCCTTTTGAAACATGGTTGAAAGTCACGTGGTACAATATAAAATTTACAAAAATGTTGTTATTTATGGATGGTAAAAGCAGTCGAACATAGGATAGTACCATTTCGGTTTATGACTACATCAAAGACTTGCCGAAGGAAATGTAGAACTTTACGTAAAGAGTTCAACACTATTACCTGAGTCTGAAACTAATAAAAAAATCAGAATGGATTGCACTACCAGACCAGGTATGAAGCATAAAATTCATTTCAAGAAATAAGGGGCGCTTAGGGTATGCAGGTACTCTGGCGGTGTCACTGAACTACACCGGACGGTCACTGACCGGAATTCATACTCCAATGAATGTATTTTTAATCTTAATTTACTGCTGTTGGAAATATTATGGAATTAATTAGAACCAACTATTGTGGTCTTTCGTTCGTGTTTAAGCAGCGGAAACTCGAAATAATCTTCACACACACAGAAAATGCCGATGCATTATTCTTAAATTAAATAAATACCAGACATCATTAAACATAAATAGTTGGTGGTTTACAGGATGTTAAGTCACTCATGTTAGAGCCCCAACCCTTTAGATGTTAAAACGTCATTGTGTACTTACTTACTCACTTAAAACTATTCAAGATATCTATCTACATGAAATTTTTCAGGAAGTTTGTATGTTATCTTGAAAGCAGAAAGAAATTAATTAAAATATATAAATATATAACCTATGTATTATGAATTATAATCTACCAATGTTTAATGGTGGGAATACCATATGTTATTCATTGTTGTTTTATTTGTATATTTTATTTAGGCTATTTGTATTGTTTGATTTATATTAAATATTAATTAAATTATATTAAATATTAATATTGTTTGATTTATATTAAATTTAAACCAGAAAATCTGTTATACATAATAAAAAAATACCAACAGAAGTAATTATTTAAATTTTTTTCGAAATTATTTAAAGTGAAATAGAATTATAGAAATAAAATATAAAGCACGAAACATGGGCGTTGATGACCTCAGGGTTTTACGCCCTTAAGCCCCAGACAACAACAACAACTAGAAAGTAATACTTTTAATGAAGAATAATTACAAATTTGTATTATGAGCAATTAGTGTTCTGTCGTGTTCATTTCTTTTGATAAGTGTTATGATGTAAGGTTTATTTAGACAGTTAAACAAAAATACACTGACTATAAGTTTTTATTATTTTGAAAACAACACACGTAAACAGAATGCAAATTATATTGAGTTCTACTTATTAAATGTTGATAGAATTATTAAATTTCTACCTTTTAAAAAATTTTAATTTTTAAAATTTAGCTTTATTGCTATTTGATTCGAGGAATACTTGGAATAAAGAGAAAAACATGTTTTATTTAGATATGAAATTTCTTATATATATAAAATGATAAAATTACAAAATTTATAATTTTTTATAAATATCAGCTGATTAGATAAATGCCAGCTGATCCTTGCTAATCATTACCAACAAAACTTCACTTCACAATATTAATCAAGTTGTATCGAAATCTTAGTTTGGAAATTATTATTTATATTAGATCATGATCATTATGTATGACTTAATTCGCCTCAAAGTTCTCTGATACTTGCAAAGTTAATACTTTCAACTTTTAACAACTATCATAATTCAAGAAAACACTTTAATCTTTGAAGAAAAACTTATCGATCAGAAAAAAGATACTTCCTATCACTATGAACTTGGCGAAGATAATGTCTCATCTTTAATCCATTCAATTACTTATTTCAGTTAATATATTTAACACCTAAACGTCCTTTTTTATGTTTTATCATCATATTGTGGTATTTTTACGCTCGAAAATAAGTATAAACTAAATTCATTAAAAACTTAATTCATTTAATACACACAAAATATTGTTTTATACAGTTGTATATTATGAAAGCAATTACACGACAAGCGGTATTTGTGTTATATAGACTGCATTGTTTCGGCGCCTAAGAGAATGAAAGCCTTACCTCAAATGTATTCAAATATTTAAAATTACACACAATCGATCAAATAAATGTTATTTATCAATATAATGCTGTTAGATATAGTGAATGATATTTGTAGTATGCATAGGATGAATATTATGAATTTGTTTGTAGATACCTAAAGATGGGGAGACAGCCCTGAAACGTCGTTATTAGATGTAAATAATCAAATAAAAACACTTAAAAAGGAAGAGGACTTTTCATTTAGTATATCTAATTACTTTAATGAAACTCATCCAGTAGAACATATAACTTAAAGAAGCTAATTAATACATCTAATAACTCTATATTTCAAGAAATTATTTATAAATCTTAAACAATTCTTAATTTAAAGTTATTAAATAAATTACAATTTTTTGAATATAAAATATATTATCTTTTATCATAAAATTCACAATATTTTCTTTATACTGTTGATATTAATTAATTTTATATATATTGTTGATAATCCTTAAATTTCATTTTTCAACTTACAATGCCTTTGTACAGTACGTGGTAAAGGTTATCATTTTTTAATTTTGCCATACTTAAACGTAAAATATCACAATAATTTATAACATTTAAAGATTATGACTCCTCAGTCTCAAACGATTTTATTATTAAAATTAGATAGTTCGATTTTTGGTACCGTTTGCAATTCTTCAAAAAGCGTTAAAAATAACATAAATATAAGACCTAGCAGCTTCAAATTAAAATCCTCAAAAAAAGGGGTCGATTTGAATAGAGTCTAGAACGTTCTGTATATCTTCACTCTCTGTACATAATTGTGTTAAACTAAATATGATTACAAGAGAAACACTGGTATTCTACAAAAACCTAAATACGAGAAAGATGAATATGTTAAGTTTTCTGTTTTTTAAAATTAGTTTTGATGCAAGTCAATAAATAAATATTGTTATTTAATTTTTAATTCAAATCTGAGAAATCGTTAATTTTGTGGACATAGGGTGTTTTCATTCTTACATATGGACCCAGCGTTTTACAACCCTTATAAACTCATTTTTAGTAGATATAGTTTTTTATTTCTTTATTTTCTCCATCTTTTCATTTATTTTATCAGGTATTGATCTAGATATTTACTCTTTATTGCGCTTATTTTCTTTGATTTATCAGTTACATTTTAATTAAATTTTCTAATTTATATTTTTCTATTTGTTATTTATATAATTTATTTTTTGTATTTGTTTATTATTGATGCTGTTACTTATAAATTTATTTTATTGAATGGTACCTCAACTTCGCCTTCCCACTCCACTGGTGGGGGTAGCAGTAGGTATATAAGGTCCGGAGGTAAAGCCCATGGCGTTCAGTCAGTTATAGTTTGTTACCTGTGAGGATGTACTCGGCACGTTTGGCAACCTTGGGTGATTACCCTGCACCCACCCCGGTCATGTCCAAAAGAAGCAAGCAGTTCGAATGTCTGATGTCTACCGAATGTTGCAATTGCTTTAAGATGTTCATCTTCGAGGCTTCTGCCTTCCGGCCGAAATCCGATCCCATGTGCTACAACTGTAGACAGAGCCAGGAACAGGATAGACGTTTTAGAAGAGCACACATTGGAGGGTTCAAGAACACATCCTTCAATAATAGTACATTTTGCAAGGTGTCTTCTCCATCCTCCCTGGAAGAAGATCGCTCTGCAAGGTCGAGGTGCAAGAACAACACCAAGAAAGTCAAATTCACCATTGGTCGACAAATTTTGTATCCAGGGCGGAAAGAACCTCCGAAAATTGAATCAAAAATCTACACCTGCCAGGGATGTCAGCGAGGATCTGTGAAAATCATCAGAACTGCCGTAAATCGCTCAACATCGGTGACGGCACCTGGACCGAAGAGGATTACCAAACACTCCAGACCACTTCTTTGCAAGGACTGCCTCATGGAATCTCCTGACTCACATACGTTCCAAAATATCTTGAACTTTTCATTGAATCATATCCTCTCACCAACGTTTTGGTTTTTAATTAAAAGTGTTGTAACATTGGTGACATACCCATTAAAGTAGAAAATCTTTCTGTGATAATTCATTTGTATAGAGTATTGTCATTTTTGTCTATTAACAAAGAAAGTTAATAAGTATTGTACAATGACATGGTTGTGATAATAAGCTGTAATAGTTTTAAGTTTTTTAAAATGTTTTAATAGATACTATTTCTATTTTTTAAAATTTTGTCTTTGATATTTTAAATAATTTGTACATACTATTGAAATATTTGATAAAATATATATATACATCTTAAAAAATCCTGAATTTTATTTACATATTCCTCATCTTTATTATAAGAGTTATGGTATGCATGCATAAAAATAAAGAAACAGAAATATTGCAATTTAATGACAAAATTATTTCACCAAATTGAAAATTTGAAAAATTCTGTTATGTGCAACATAAATTTTTGTTCTTAGTTGAAACGTGGAAAGTATTTTAGTAATTAAAATTGGTGAAATAATTTTTCCATTAAATTTTAATTAATTCACTTTCACCTATAGTAAATTACATATAAAAATAAATAAATGAATATTAATTAATGAAAAAAGAAATCAAATTTTCATAACTATCTTAAAGAATAAAGTTCAGGGTCCATGGTATAACTGTTCTGTAGGTACTAAGGTTTTCCCTATAATTTCAATAACTAATTTGAAATTGAAATAAATAATAAACCACAGTAATTGCAATCTGTCTCCACATTAGTTGATTTGGTGATGGCTATTACAAATTACAGTCTTATGTAACCAAGTTCAAGGTAAGTTATTGTAGAAAATTAATTTTTACTTATATCTGAGTACCTAGCCCAGATTTTGTACTCTAATAAATAATCTAGTGGAAAAATAATAAGTTGGAATTTTAAACTTGCTTTTTTATATATATATATATATACTAACGGGATGTTTTGATTTTGACCAAAATCATAAATAGATCTACTGGACTACTAATTTCCCACTTTTTGAAAATCTTGCTTTTAAAAAAAAAAAAAAAAGTATAGGATCATTAAGTTGGGGTCCATTGCTAATTAAGCTGAATTTGACCCCCTGTTTTGTAAAACAATTATGCGATCTAAAATTCTGTCTACAAAGCAAGTACCATTATTTTTAACAAAAATAAATTTAAAGTTTAATATTTACTGTAGATAAAATAAACGA
>NW_027111618.1:9068-25168 GCF_000696795.3 Halyomorpha halys
TTCAAAATAATAATCTTATTAGTAATTTTAGCAATAGTTGCCGATAATTACCTGTAATATTAGGTATTTTTATTATTTGAGTCAAAATGTAAATTTCATTATTTCTAAAAGGAGGAATTTAGTTTTTTATCCTACCTTACTTCCAACTGTATTATATAACAAATATGTTACTACGAGTTTCAGAATCAATTAATTCATTGTAGATTTTTTTTAAAGATGGTATAAAACGTGGTGATTCATTCCTGGAAAAGCAGTTGTGATCCCTTTCTGATTTATGACATCTTGAAAGGTTTGCAAAGGAAAATAGCAAACTGCACTGTAGGTAAATGGTTCCCTGCTTTTACCTGAGCCTTGAACTAATAAAAATATCAGGACGGATTGGTCCAAGGGATGGGTATGAACCATAAAATTCATTTTAGGAAATAGGGGTTTTTAGGGTATGCAGGTACGAGCACTTAGGCGGTGTCACTGAACTGCACTGGGCGGTCACTGACTAGAAATGGTTGATATATCATATTGCGTTATTCTAATATTAATTTATTGTCGACTGAAATTTTATAGTAGGGATTAGAAACAAATTATCCCGGGACTTTTTTTTTTCCAAACTGTTATTTAAATGTTTATTATTGTAGGATTAGTCAAATCCATCGGTATAAAATCGGCAATAGGATCTTTACACTATCACATAATTTTACAAGTAATTATGAAAAACATTATTAAAAAATAAAAACCTTTTTTTTAGCCTAGAAAAGCCTCGTTTGGAGGCTGAATGTAAATATTATATATAGAAACGTATGAGTACTCATTTTACTTATGAGTGTAAATTTACTTAAATTTTTGTTGTAGTAAATTTTTGTTTTACATCGATTATATCTTTATTTCAATACATACAATATTTGTATTTTTTTCTTTTATTTTATGATTGTCATATTATTGCTCCTAGTTAATTATTATTTTTCACTAAAACAGCATTTATAATTTTTTTTTCATGGGGTTATCTGGGAACGGATTACCAATTCTAGTTTGATATTCCTTAATTTTCGAATAGTTGTTACTTTCTAATGAAGCTGGTGTCATCTATTCCTTAAGGAATATCTTCTGAATACCCTTTTTATCTAGTTAATTGTCGTTTTTATAGATAGATTAAGTTACAGAGGGTTTTCCATTAAAATCTATAGCAAGCAGGTAAATAGAGGCAGGATGTTAACTGGAACCAGTAGCCATATCTGCAGGAAATGGACAGGAGGGAGGATTTACGACACAGAATAGAGGAAACAATACTTCAGTTAAAATGGGCACAAACCTTTAGAGAAACTGAAGACAATTTATTTCCGTAAGATGAAAATGAAATTTTTAAATATAGATTTATGCATTTTTTTTTAAGTCAATACTTGTAATACAACTTTAAATTATCTGTCTATTTTAAACATTGTGATTAAATTTGTCAAACTATCCTTTAATTGTACAGAGCAACTGTTTTCATCACATCACACGCTTTCTTTATACATGTTCTTTTACATTCAATTTCATATTACATTGATAATTGAAAATTAATCGTAAAAGTACGTGTACTATTACAAAGCTTACTAAAAGGAGATAACACGGCTTATCTTCATAATTAAGACATGTGAATAATTCTGGACATTTTAAGTATCTAATTGGATCATAGGTTATAAGACTTATTAGTATAAAGCGAATTATCACACCTATATCAGCATACTTATTTAATATACCAAATGGAAAAGCTTAGCAAATATTTTTTAAAAAAATTTATATGTTTCTGGCTCTACAATAAATTTATAAAGGTTATTTTGCGATAAAAAATTTTCAGCCGTTACTGAGAAAGTCGGTGCCCTTCTTCCTGAGAACACGTGTCCAATAGACATTATTTTGTTGATTGGTGGAATATCAGATGGATCGTTCTGAAGAAGAGAGAAGAGCCACGAAACGTTGATCAAGGGACAATATGTATGTAATGGGAAGATCTAGGAAGGATTTTATACAATACAAACTTCAATTGAATATAAACATAAACCTTCTAATTGAAAAGCAGTCGTGTGGACCATTGTCTTCAAGATCTTCTTTTGTTGCTCTGGAGATCTATTTTAACCAGCTTAAATATAAAATTTAAATATTGATAAGAACCTAAGGAACACCAAAAATATATGCATGTGTTTATTTTACTTCATACGATAACATCGGAGTTATTGAATCAAGTGGTGGGGGGAGAGCTTGAGGTAGACACCGTCAGCAGGTACTCTGGGGGTTGTCAGTTTTACGTTGTACAGCAACCGTTCAGTATGTCTTTTGTGCTTGAGATATCTCCTAGATCGTGTTGGTCACCCCAACAGGAAGCTACTATGTCCAGTTCGGGCGAACTCCGCCTTGAAGACACGTGTGCTCTAGCAGAAGATGAGCACGTTACGGAGGCAGTCTGCGTCTTCGGAAAAAAGAGGAAGCGGGTCGAGGATTCAACATTACTCTCCTTTTTTAAGTCTCGTAAGGTGGTCCAGACAGCTGTTAACGACACGGTGGCTTCGAGAATATTTGAAGCAATTATATCAGCCAACGCCGTTACAAAAACAGCTGTACCTCCTACGGAAATAGAAAATTCTGAGCCTTCGTGTAACCCAAAGAAACAGGTGAGGTTCCAAATTGGTGACAGGATATATTATCCAGGAACCGAATTTTCCAAACGAGGATCATCAGGATCTAGTCAGCTAAAGAGTGATATCCGACCAAAAATATTTTGTCGGACAAAGAAATTTATTAATTTACGTAATGTTACATAACAATTTTTTATTTTTTGTACAATAAATAAGTTTTTTTTTATATATATATATATTTGCCATAGCTGTGATAAGTCTCCACCAGAAATAATCATGTAACATGATTAAATAATGTAATTATGAATTTGAAATACCATGAATTATTTTCTATGTAATAATATCTATGTTTTAAAATTTATGAATAAATATTTTAAAATTTTTAAGGTTTTTTTTTTTTCTTTATTCATTTACCATTCTACATTGCATGCTAATCAGTTATTATAACTTACAATGATCTAAGCCAAATATTATACAAGATACGCCTTACCTTGAAATGTTTTAGCTAGCTCTACTATTGTATGTTTTTGGTTCCTCATTTAAAATAAACAAATATATATGCAAAGAAGATTAGTATGGATCAATCGAATATAATCAATTTGCTATAAGTGTTTTATTTTCTAGTACATTACATAAATGGTAGCCTGCTTTCACCTACCCCCTCCACCTACCCCTCCACTTTTAGGGGTAGCAGTAGGTGTATAGGGTATGCAGGTAAAGTCTACAGTGTTCAGTCTTGTATAGCTCTAGTCTGTGAGGATGTACTCCGTACACGTGACACCCTTGAGTGATTCCGCTCCACCAAACCGAGCCATGTCCAGACGAAGAAGCTTCTTGCTTCGACGGTTCGATGGGATGTTTGGTACCGAATGCTGCAATTGCCATAAGACGTTTGTATCCAATGCTTCTACCAGGTGGCGTTACTCCGACCCCATGTGCTTCAACTGTGAACTGAACCAGAGACATTTCAGAAAAGTATACATTAGACGACTCAATACTTCCTTCATCAAAAACAGTACAGTGTCCAAGGTGTCTTCTCGACACTCACTGGAAGAAGATCTCTCTGCTTCGTCGAAGTGCTTCAACGACAAGCAAGTCAAATTCAGAATTTGCGGACGAATTTTCTATCCAGGACGTAACGGACCTTCCAATATAGAATCCAGAATCTTCTGCTGCCACGGTTGCCTAGGATCTGGGGAAATGGTCAAAACTGCCCTAACTTGCTTAACATTGCTGAAGGCAGCTGGACCGAAAAGGGTTACAAATCAATCCAGATTTCTCTTCAAGGATTGCATCATGAAATCTTCCGGCTTATGTGTGTCTCAAAATATGTTATACTTTTCATTTGAGCATGTTCTCACACCAACGTTGTGCTATCTGATTAAAAGTTTTGTTTCATTGTGTGAATGCTCATTAAAATAGAAAAGCGTTATGTAATCATTTATTTATTATACTCTATAAACCTTTGTCTATTTTTTTAAATTTGTAAATAAGTATTATATAATGTCATGGCAGCGATAATTAGCAGTAATAGTTTAACTTTTTTGTACTGATGACATATTTTACAAAATTGTAATTATTGTTTTTTTAAAGAATTTGTATATGCTTGTATAACTTTAATAAAATATATAAATATCTAAATAATTCTGAAATTTTATTTACTATATTCCCATTTTTCATTGCATGACTAATTAAAAATATAGGAAAAAAATTTCAATTTTTTTTTTTTGGTTTGAGTCAATGAGGCAATATTAATATTTTATTCTTTGTTAACAACGCAATAATAAAGTGAGGTTAAACCCAAATAACAGTGATTCTAAGGCCTTTATTTGGTAAGAAATGCGACTGAAAATTAATTAAAGAGAGCAATTATTAATGAAAATATAATTTTGTTGGGATATGAAGTACCCAAACATAATTTTTAATAAATATTAATAAGTATGAAACGATTTTTTTTTTAAACGTGTTTGATTTTCAAAAAGAGTTACAATATAATCGTTAGAATACGGATTAATTTTGACTATTGCTAGTCACAAGAAATGTTAATTGGTTTGGATGTTACGATGGAAGACGAGTTTCTCTCTTATTCTTTTCTTCTCATCTTGCCACCGTCACCACCATCGCCTGAGTGTGAGGTTCTACTCACTCATTTTTCATTATAGAAAGTCGTGTTGCCTTCATGGAATGTGCCTTCTTCACCCTCACAGGTCAATATGACTACCAAACCTCTCTTTCCTAATGTTTTACTTAAGGGGAACATTTCCAAGCCTTGTTAGAAATGTCTTGAGGCGGCATCCTCAAACATTTGACTATAAAATTTATTTACGTAGGATAATTTTTTTTTTTTTTTCAAAATTTAGCATTTATAATTTTTTTTTAAATGTCGATCGTTATAACCATATTCAAAAATAGTTTAGGGTAATGTGGAACAGACATTCTTAAAAAAAAATGTTGTTTTAGTTTTGTTATAGGAACAATAGCTTAGGAGACATGGCTATTTTTATAAAGATGATTCATGTTATTCAGAATAAAAACTGAATTTCTAATTGTTAACGTCATATTAATTAAAATGTAAATATTTTTTAAATATGCAGTTAATAGATTCAGTTACGTTATAAGTATGTTTTGTTTTAAATGAAGGGAATTATACTTGTGATAATGTTTATATGGTGAAATACCGGCTTGTAGGATTATTTGGCACAACAATGCAAGTTGAGTAGCCTACGTACAGTCGCCCAGTCTTGCTGCGTGATTTATCTGAGCGCTGCTTTGATGTGTGGGCCCTTCGACGTGGATTGAGAACATCGTCTCCGGCCTTCGATCATTTAATTAGAACTAGCTTCTTTCTTCGACGGTTCGATGGGATGTTTGGTACCGAATGCTGCAATTGCCATAAGACGTTTGTATCCAATGCTTTTACCATGCGGCGTTACTCCGACCCCATGTGCTTCAACTGTGAACTGAACCAGAGACATTTCAGAAAAGTATACATTAGACGACTCAATACTTCCTTCTTCAAAAACAGTTCATTGTGCAAGGTGTCTTCTCGACGCTCACTGGAAGAAGATCGCTCAGCTTCGTCGAGGTGCATCAACAAAGTCAAATTCAGAATTTGCGGACGAATTTTCTATCCAGGGCTTAACGGACCTTCCAAAATAAAATCCAGAATCTTCTGCTGCCACGGATGCCTAGGATCTGTGGAAATGGTCAAAACTGCACTAACTTGCTTAACATTGCTGAAGGCAGCTGGACCGAAAAGGGTTACAAATCAATCCAGATTTCTCTTCAAGGATTGCATCATGAAATCTTCCGGCTTATGTGTGTCTCAAAATATGTTATACTTTTCATTCGAGCATTTTCTCACACCAACGTTTTGCTATTTGATTAAAAGTTTTGTTTCATTGTGTGATTGTTCATTAAAATAGAAAAGCGTTATGTAATCATTTATTTGTTATACACTATAAACCTTTGTCTAATTTTGTATTATTTGTAAATAAGTATTATAGAATGTGATGGCAGCGATAATTATCAGTAATAGTTTTACATTTCGAGATATCATTTTTAACTTTTTTGTACTGACGATGTATTTTACAAAATTGTAATTATTGTTTTGTTTTTTAATAATTGTTATATGCTTGTAAAAATTTGATAAAATATATAAATATCTAAATAATTCTTGAATTTTATTTATCGTATTCCCATTTTTCATTGCATGAGTAATTAAAAATATAAGAAAAATTTCAATTTTTTTTTGGTTTGTGTCAATGAAGCAATATTAATATTTTATTCTTTTTTAACAACGCAATAATATAGTGAGGTTAAACCCAAATAACAGTGATTCTAAGGCCTTTATTTGGTTAAGAAATTCAACTGAAAATTAATTAAAGAAAGTAATTATTAATGAAAATATAATTTTATTGGGATGTAAAATACCCAAACATACTTTTTAATAAATATATAAAAGTATTATATACGTTTCGGAATTATTCCATGTACATACTTAGATCGCTAATAACTAATTAGATATGAATTGGCTTGGTTTGGAACATTATTTGGTCATTTCATTCAGAATATGTAACTATAATATAATATAACATATAAATCCTGTATAAACCAGGGCGGGATGGAAGAGGATGTCCTAATAGCAGTTCTTATCACTGAGAAAATTACAAAATACTAAAGATTGTTTATTTATTCTACTTCATTTTACTAGACACGGGAAACTGATGACTGCAAATGTTAGCTGCAGCAACACAATAATATATAAATACAATTATAAAATAGATATTTTTAAATTTTATTAATTCCCCAAAAGTAAAAAGTAATCTAATAAATGAAGTTAGACTTTTAACTAATCCTAATTATAATATTAGATCTTATTATAATTCTTAGATTTATCTTTTTTAATGTAACTTTTATAAAGTTTTTTTTTATATTAATATGTTAGAGCACTAACAAGCTTTTACGGATTGTTTCAGGAAAATAAATATTTTTAAACAAGATCCTAAACATGTTAAAATTCTTTTTTCATGATTAAATTTTTAAGGGAATAATTTTCTAGTAGTGTGAAAATCATCAAACTTTTAAAAAAAATCATTTTCCATCTACATTTATTTATAAATATACATAAATGGAGCATAAGGTCCCAAAAATACTTTTGTACAGAGGAAAGCTAGTTAAATGACATCTGTTATATTGAGTATAGGTTATCCACTTATCAAAATTAGTGTTGCCATGAGGTCATTCCCATGGAGTTCAAATAATTTCATGTAATTTCGAAAACGTCAAAGCAGGCAAAAATGAAGTTTATTATTGTTTATAATGAATTTTGAATTGAGATTATTCTCATTAGTAGCATAATTTAAAGCTCATCAAGCAAGCCGTTCTTTCTATGCTTTTCCAATACAGTTTTGAACTGAGAAGAAGTCTTTTTTAGCTATTTTGATTTTTCCATCTTGTTCGCTATTAAAAAATCTATAATAACCGATTATCACCTCATTTTTGGAAAAAAATATTTATGCAAGCCTAAATTTCTTCCTTTGTAGTCTTCATATGAAATGTTGAGGACATCGTGCAAGGTTTTGTTGGCTTCGTAATATGGAGCAATGGATATTGTTTGAAAAGCGTATAACAATCAGTCTTTCAAAGATGGTACATAATGTCTGTCGGTCTACTTTGTATATTCAATATTATTTTGTAGATAAAAAATTTGTTTTCAGTGGAATGATGAGATTTCCATAGTCAGCCAAAGTTCACCGAGTGCAAGTTCACTTTATAAACTTGGCTTACTTCCATGGGTGTGAAGTTGTGTCGACTATTTGAAAAATAAAAATGTTCTAAGTCAACCACTTTCAACTATCATTCCTCCCACCACATTACAGTTACTGAAATGAAACAGTACAGTAGGATGGAGGACTGCAGGCAACTACCATAAAAAAAAAATAAATAAATAATTTCTTAGTAATTTTAAACTCGGAGAAGATAAATTAAACTTTTCTAGGATTAAGTCTATACGGGGTGTTAAGGCTGAGGTGATATTTCCCGAGTAATCCCTCCCAATACAGACACAAGGGTGAGATGAGGTTTAATAAGTGCCGAAGAACTTTTTACTTATTGCCAAGTCAGAACTCGTTATCCAAGTTGCTAACTTGCTGGTGCTAAATCCTGGCCCGCATTATCTCTAACGTCAGCCGCGTGATATAGCTGGCGAAAATATTCCACCCTCCTCTAATTGTTGTCCTGATACGAAAACAAGTCTTCAGCAAGAAATGAAAGATAGTCCGTATTTATAATATATTTCAAGATCCCATTAAATTCTGAAATTTATCATATAATAGTAATCATAACAAACGGATCCCTCTATTTTAAATAATTTCATAATTGAAATTTGCTTATTTAATTTATAAAATAGTTTAAGGTAACCCTATATTTTGATAATCTTAAACTATTTTATGTGTAAAAAGAATAGGAAAATTTTGATTCAAAAAACCATTATTTTTTTGTAATTTTCCTTTCTTACCTATCCCCTTTCTAGTACCCAACGTACTCAGCAGCGGTACTACACAGAACTCTACACACGTCACAGCTGCTAATGCAATTAATTTACCTTATTCAAATGAGAATTCGAATCCTCTCTCTGCTAGGAACATAGAAACGGAGGAATAAGGGGGCAACTTTTTTTATTTATAAACATTTACAACTGTATTTACATAAAAATTCATCTAGTAAATTTGGTGCAATATTATAACGTTATTGTAAAGACTTGTAGAGAAGGTCTCGAGGTCATCTTCTTTTCAGGCGCCTCGGAGGATTGTCAGAATGATAGAGGAAGCAAGGTTAGAAATTAGTGGGTTAGAGCTAGCGTTAGGTATATAATGGAAGGATTGATGTCAGGTTCGGTATAGATCGGTTACATATGGAACATTAAGGTTTCCATAGATGATTTTATTTGTGACAAAGTAAACAAAGCCTCTATCCTCTGAGCATAAAGGACGTTACAAAGGATTTTGAATTTTAAGAATTGGATAAGAGAGGAATTCAATTAAACACGTCCAGATAGGCCTAATCATAGTACATCAGTCTTTTGTACTGAATTGGAAGTTTAGATCGTTTGTCTAGTAAGTGCTGTAATATTCGGAATCGAAGTGCAGTTTCTTGTCTTTTCAGTCAAGTGTGAGGATTCCAAGCTAGTTGTTTGTCCAGATGTAAACGTAGCGGATCTGTTCGAAGGGATAAGAGCAAGAACCCGCAAGCTTACATCTTCAAATTTTTATAATATCAAAAGGACGTTCAAATAAATCGAGTGGTACAAATCAGACTCTTCTAGATCAATTCTAATTTACGATATAAACATTTATAACAAGGATTATCTCTCTAGGAAGTCTGGTGAATCAATTCTTTTAAAATTTTTTGAGGTTAATCACTTCCATTTTTGAATGCATTATTTATTATTTATTCATGATGTTGTCATAATCAGATGAAATAAACAGGTTTATGTAAAAAATAAATAATCACTAAGTTAATATTAAATACAAAACAGCACACTGGACATGAGATAAGGTCCAAAGAGGTTGTAAGAAATGTAGAGTGGTGGCTGTGCCAGAGAGAAGTGAAGATGCACAAATGTTGGACATGATTTCCCATATGAAATCATGAGGTGATTATTATTGTATAAATTAAAATATATAAGGATGAAGATTGGTGTTGTGTTAGTTTTATTATTGTTATAGGTTTTTATAGTGCATAAATATGGGACAGTGATCACGAAACGTTGTACAATATCATGAATAAATAATAAATAATGCATTCAAAAATGGAAGTGATTAACCTCAAAAAATTTTAAAAGAAATAAAAAAATGTATAACATGCATTTATAATATTTATATTTCTTTTAATGGCTTCAAGCAAACGTATGTTCTATTCATACATCGGTATAAGAGAAAACCCGTCGTACCAAAATTTGAATTTGATCAAAGTATACACGAGTAATAGAGGTTTAAAGTTAATGTAGGAAAATGTGCAAACAAATTCACTCTCTCAGGAAACGTTTACACTTTGTGTTTTTGTTGGAGATTGAATATTTTTTTAAATTGCAATATTTGACCTACTTGATTTATTTATTTTTTAATTTTTTTGATTTGACCTTCTGTAAATATTTTTACTAAACACTTTCTTATTAATGTAACTTTTCAGAATTAATGTAAACACCATGCCTGTTAAATAAATAACAGAGGTATAGAAAAATAAGCAATTGAAATTTTTCTAAATAGCCTGAGATAGTGAGTTTGTTTACATATTTTCCTAAATTGAACTTGAAACTTTTATTACAAGAGCAATAAAGGTTTATTACACACATTAAATTCATTTCACCAAATCGAAACGTTTTGATACAGTTAGAAAGACTTTCTCTTATTCCGATGATACCAATAAAGCATATATTTGCTGGATTTAAAGGTCCTTAAAAGAAATATAAATATGTTTAAACAATTATAAATACTTTGTCTTATATCTTTTTATATATTGGCAGATTTGTACCATTTGATATATTTTAACGTCCATTTGATACGATAAGAATTTAATATTGATATGGTGAATATCACAGATGCTATGAAAGACTTTCTTGATTTTTGTACTACAAAACTGGAAATACATATAATTTGATATGTAATAAATATAAATATGTTTAAACAATTATAAATATATTACCTTATATCTTAAATTAGAATTGATCTAGAAGAGTTCAGTTTGCTCTTTTTACGTCCTTTTGATACTATAATAATTTGACATCGATTGGTTAAATATCCCAGGTGGTATGAAAGATTATCTTGATTTTTGAACTAAAGGGCCCATAAAAACCGGCAAAATTATCAGATAATTTGTGTTATGAAATAAAAAGGGAAGAGAAAAATTATAACAATTAGAAGAGAAACAAATGAGAGGAAATGTTTCTGAGTTATACTTCTAACGTGCCCAACAAAAGAAAATATGAAACCAACATTTTTTAAATTTCTTTGAGCTTCCAAAAAAAAAAAAAAAATGAAATAGGTTCAGGTAGTTCTGAATGAAATGATTCTCTTTTATGGTAACAATTCTGGTTTTAAAATAAATAAAAAGTAAATAATTTTTTCTCAGTAAATATTTTACCTAAAGGTCAAAATAATACAATGTAAACATATATTTTTACGGCCAATATCTCAAGCAAATAAATTTATTAATTGGTTACTTTAGTACATAATTATTCTCAAAACTTGTAACACCGGACAGCCATTATTTATTTTGTTTTTGTCTGCCAGATACAAATAACTTAATGCTACATTTGTTATTAAACTTATTTAAACTATTCGCTAGTAGTATACATGGAATTAATAAGCAAAGTCCAGTCTGGCTCACGATATACGTAAAACGTTTTTCTACAGTGGTGTCCCTCTAATTACAACAAAGGTGAAAAAAATTGTTTCCTCTTTAAGATTTTGTATATTTTTAATTACTTTATAACTATAAACTAAACTAAACTAAACTATAGTAACATTAACCATTATTCAAAACTTGTAGGTAACTTCATTTTATATTAATAGTTTTAACCTTATTATCAACACATTTTATTAATTTATTTCTTACATAAAAAAAGAACTTATTTCTTTTATTCTGATTCAGTTTTCTTTATTTTCAATATTCATCTCAATATTTTTATGAAAGTCGTGCACTAAACTGAATAAATTATTAGCTATAGGTTTTATTTAATTAAAAGCTATATTAAATATCATTATTATTTTAAGTCGATTTTATTAATTACCTTAAATCAATCACACTTAATTATTTTAAGTCAATTTGTAAATTGTATTATTTTCTTAAAGAAATAAATTAATAATAAAAATATTTAGTCTTACTGGTAATTAAATGACAATTATTGCTATAATTCCTAGAAACCATTTTTTATACTGCCTGATATAAACATTCAATAGCTTGTTTTTCATAAAAAAATATTTTTTATTTAAGTAATAAATTATTATTTGAATAAGACTGAACGTGGAAAACAATTGAATTGCTTTAAATACCATTTATGCTGATAGCACAGCAAAAAGTACGAATATTATTTGTTCCAATGAATTTTCGTGAAAAATATTTAATATAAATATTTGATCTTGAAAAAAAAAAATAGGAAAAACGAAACTTAAATCGACTGGGGGCTTAGCGAATATATTTGAAAGATACTTGATAGATTAATGTATTATTTATCTATTATCAGTGAACCATATGACTTACATTCCATCAATCTTCCACTGATTCCGTCTTATCATAGGTTATAAATAGTTTATATCTAATTTACTGATGTAGTGGTGTATGTGTACTATTAACGAATCAATTTTTGATAATCATTAAAGGAAATTAATAAGACACAATAAATAAAATTAATTATTAGTTTACATTTATTTTTATATAACTGTAAATAAAAAAAACAAACAGTAAATACATTATGATATGCTATAGGTGCAGCACTCTGATTTCACCCTGAAGGTACCGGAAAGCAGGACGCGTACTTCAGGTGCTTATACGGCTTCTTGTGTGCCAACAATAAGAAATTTTTTTTTTCTACTTTGTTTACCATGTATGTATGAAACAACGTTTTTAATCTAGGAAAAATTAATAATTGATTCTATTTTATTTTGAATATGATTATTAGTTTTTATATCACGATATAATATATAAACCATTTAAAGATGTTTGTATTTTTTTAAATATCAAGTTTCTTTAGGTGAAAAATTTATTTCCACAGAAATAATTTTTTATTGAAGAACAATAATACAAGCTGCCATAATAAAGAGTAATAAGTATTAGCATTCTGAGTATTTATTCACATCATATATGCAGAAAAATGAAGAAGGAAAAAAATGTAAATGATGACAATAGTACTTACATAATTTAAAATAATGATAATATAAAATAAATATCAGGAAGAAAATGACATGTAGTATGGTTATTAGTTTTTATAATATTATAATATAATGCATTAACCCATTTAATTTATCAGGTAATTTATGGATTCATTACAATAAGATTATACAAAAATTTACATTATTAAAACGTAATAAAAAATACAATTAAATAAAATTAATTGTGGTATGTATTTATAAAATATATCTATCTACTTTCCTTATGGAAAAGGGCTAATAATAGAAAGTAATTATTTCATACATTATACAAACATATTATAGTTGTTGGTACTTCTCCGATTTAAAAAAAGAAATTAAAGATGATCAATAAGTATCTTAATAATGTTATTAAATTTATTTTAATTATAGAAAGTATTTTAAAATTTCTTTTTATGAAACGAGTCATATTTTTTTCGCTTGATTTCTCAAAGTTATATTCATGGCAAAAGAAATATTCAACTCCTAACATCGAAAAATATTTAAATAGGCTTAAAATACAATACTATCCCTTATGGAGTTTTGATAAAAAATTTATTTCTTAAATTTACATGAAAATTTCGATCTCAAAAACCTAAATCAGATTAATTGCCTTTCCTATTGCCAGTTTTGAATTTGATTTACTATATAAGAAATTCCCCAAAAAACAAGGCTTCTTTTTATAAGAAATTCCAAGAATTTCTAGTAAATAGAAATTTTAAATGTTACCTGGACTTGACCTAGGATGTTGCCAAGGTGTCATAAAGAATTAACTTTATGTACCCCGCTCCAGTGCCAGGTCAGGTAACAACTGCCTAAGGTTACTCACCTTTCTTTGATTTATTTATTGGCACTTAGAGACAGCCTAGAGATGTTTAATAAAATATGTTCCTTGAAAACTTAACATAGCAATTCATCAATGTCTAATCAAAAACATTTTAATTCTTAAAATGACTAAATAAGTATTTACTATCATTCCTATAATAGCATATAATTATTAATTCGCAAAAATATGCCGCATTATCTCTTTTTTTTTGTATATATTTTAAGTAAATGCTAGTCTGTTTAACATAAAATCGGCGGTGTCCTTCGACATCAATACTTCTCATAATCAATAATATTTTATTACATATGTAACCTAAAATCCTTATTTTATGGAAATCTCCATATTCCACATTGAAATTTGTCACTGGCTAATCAAGAACTTCTTAATTCCTTACATGAAAGGAATAAAACCGAGTATAAGCATTCTTTGATCTTATCGTTTAATTTAATTATTTTTTGTTTGTTCTAAATAATTACAATTAAAGTTTATATAGAATATAAACTTCTAATTAACTCGATCCGAGTTCTATGTAAATATTTCAAAAAACTTTTATTCTAAATAATAACCTGAAATTATACTTACAATTATCACCATAATTCAATCATGAGTTTATTCTATTTATTTATAATGTTAATTCATATTATTATTAATATTATTGTTATAATTCATAAGAATTAATGTTATTCTTATTATTTAGGAATTTCCTTATTCTCGGTTTTTAACGTGGAAGTAGGACTTCCCCAAACCTTGGTCAAGAGTGAGACTTGAAAAAACCAATCAATTATTGAATTTTTTGACTATGCTCGCGGTCCCAAGCAACACTGCTTTATACTGATAAATTATATTTATAATTTATGATTGTAAAATATCGATAATACTAGCAACACTATCGATAATACTAACACTTGGCTGCGAAACTGGAAACAGATAAAACAGGATATCGTAGTTCCTCATACTATGCCCAATATTTTGCTAATCTCTATGACATGAAAATGTGCGAGTAAAGGCGTACTATCGGATGCCAACCTTCACAAGATGGTAACCGAAAAAAAATGGGAAATTTCTGGATCTAGGAGAGGAATTAAAATAATTGTAATGGACTCTGACCCTGGAGACAACACTGGAGAGTATTAAGGACCTAGACATGTCGTTAAATATTCGGGAACTAATGCAGATAGCAGAAATAATATTAAAGATTGGTTTTTCAAGCCTCTTGGCCTAGGTCCGGGCAAGTCCTACTTTCGTGTGAAAACCGAGAATAAGGAGTGAGGGCATAGCAAGGATAATTCTCCTAAAAAAGAAAAAAAATCTTTTTTTTTGTAAAGGATGCACTAAGCGGTATAATATATTAGCAATAGGTTTTCTTTTATTACCAGCTATATCAAGTATTTTTAATTAAGTCAATTTGTAAATTGACATAAAATAATGAAAGAACTTTCAATTGTTGGTAATTAAATAACAATTATTGCTAAAATTCTTGGAAAGCTTTTATAATATGCTTAGTGTATGTAAAATGTTTATAAGCTTGTTTTTCATAAGAACATTCTATATTTGTCTTAATTTTTTAATGGAGAATTTTATTTGTTATATTAATTAATTAATTTTTTGGATCACTTATTACTCTAATCATATTATTTAACTTAAACTCATTATAATATTATAATATCCGATTTCAATAATAATCACATCGAAAAAAGTTTAAATACTTAAAATATAGTATAACAAAAAAAACATGATACCAAATAACAAAAAAGTAAAGATATTATTAGTTGTTTGTTTGTTTTGTTTTGTTTAACGGCGTAAAACCTCCCTGGTCATCAACGCCATTTATTTCCTATTAGTTTTCAGCAACATTCAATTGACTATTTTATGTCCGTGTCTCGAAGACATCTTATTTCTTTTTCTTTAAGAAATGCTTTACAATTTTTAGAAAAAAGAGTCATGCTGTTCTGGGCAATTAACACATTTTAGGGGGCTATTGCCTTCGTGTTTGTTTTTTCCACAATATCTACGTATTGGTTCTTTTTTACACGTATGTTTAGTATGGCCGAACCTACAGCAACCATACAGCGAGTCGGATTACTAATAAACATTCTTACATTGATATTTTGGTATCCTATTTTAATTTCACTTGGTAAAGTTGGGGTGTTGAATGTTAGGAGATAATTAAGGCTTTCGTGCTATCAATTATTTTTATAAAATGTCATTCTTTTAACATCAATAACGTTTTGTATTTTTAATTCGTCTTTAATTTCTTCAATT
>NW_027111618.1:25304-34923 GCF_000696795.3 Halyomorpha halys
TGACTTCACCAATAAGATTGTTGAGGTTTTTATAAATAAAAAAAGGCGAGATCTTACTAAAATCCAAAGCATTTCCATCTTCGCCAGTTTCCATTTTTTTAATAGTATAGAATCTACTATAATTTTTTGGCGTATTTACATTATTTTCTAGGCCTGCAACTTTAAATTGTTATTTTTTACGCTTAGCCGGCGGAGATTCAGCCATCGTAATAGCTGAATCGTTTTAATAATAGTAAAAAATAAATATATATGTATATATAGTTTCCTTTATGGAAATTAACAAAAGAAATAATAAAATAAAACAAAAGATAACCAATAAAAAAAAAAGTTTCTTCCAATATAAAGAAAAAGAAATGAAAAACAATGAATTTTTATAACAAAAGTAAATCAAAGTCGTCCCTTATCTTTAGTTGGGTGTACAATGTTTAATCCCTCGGAGCTCGGAGCTGCAGATGTTCACTCCACGCAGTATAAACACAAACTGAGATATTATTAGTTTAAAAAGCCTTTTGAGAGAAATGTTTAATGTAAACATTTGATGACTTATCTAAAAAAGAAAAAGGTAAAATACAAAACATAAAACATCTAAGGACTATTCGTTAAGTAACATTGTCGCACATAAAATTACCAAGTGTATTATTTTCTCTCAAGACACCAACATTAGGTTCTAACAAAAATATTATTATTTTTTCTTAACTATAATTCAGAATTGTTTTATTATTAGTTATGTATGTAATTTCAGTTTCATAAAACCATTAGAATAGATTGATCAAATAATAGAGGTGAGAAAAACGATTAAACTTTAGAAAGTTTATTTGAAGAATAGGTGAAAGAGTAATGTATTATGTTTTATAAGAAAGCACTATCCTAAAGGACTTAAGTTTAATCAATCTTTCACTCATTTCATCAACTTATATTTCTCTGCTGTCTTCGTTATATTTAATTTACCGCTGAATGAGTACTATTGATGAAACTTAAGAGAACAGAACATTGTTAACTTAACGAAGCATAAGTTTGGCAACCATTACTTGAATAAATCAGTAAGATAGGATATTAAAAGAAAATTATAAAGATCTATTGCTTATATACAGATATTGCTAAGTACAAGAAAAAGGAGTTAAATTTCACATTATTTGGTATTCCTGGCAGGAGAGTATGTGAGCCGAACTATTTTGAATTGCCAGGGAGATAAGACAATGGTAAGATAAGGAGACAACACTCAGAGGAGCACACAGAAGTTCCTGTTTGTCCGGTCTTCGAATTTGAGAGGTTCAAGACAGGGAAGGCTTGCCGCACCCGAGATGCAAAACAGCGCATTTAGTATAATGTGCTGTCGGTGCAGGAGGGTGTTCCACCCGGACTGCTCTGGGCGTCCGGACGTGAACTTGAAGTACTTTACATGCTAGGAATGCTTCTTCGGAAAAGTGAAGTGAAGCTCCTCTGGTTTGAGGAAGGTGCTACAAGGAGATTGATCGTTATTTTGTCTTAAACATTCATTTTTAGCTTCTACTTTTTGTATTAGTAAAATCTGAAATAATTTATATGTGGAGTACGATTCTTTTTCATTTTTGAAAATTAACATTTTATATTATTCATTTTAGGTGGTCTGTTACTGCAAAGATTGCGTATTATGGGAGGAAAAGGGAACAAGAAGAGGAATCTATAGAGGTTCCAATATTTCCGTTCTTCTCAGGAGGCCTGCGTCAGGGATGCTGGAGCGTATTTCGTTCTGACTGCGCCGGGCTCTCGGACGCGGATTTCAGGTACTTCACGTGCCTAGACTGTTTCCTCGGTCCTTAAAGGTGAAGCTCCTCTGGCTTGAGGAAGGTTGATGGTTCCTCACTCCTGTGAGTAGTAGTCAGTTACTGCACCAAAGATGCCTTACAATAGGAGAAGAAGAGATCAAAAAGAGGAGCTTATCATGATGTGCTATCGGTGCAGGAGGGTGTTTCATCCTGACTGCGCCGGGCTCCTGGACGCGGATTTCAGGTACTTCGCGTGCCTGGATTATTTCCTCGCCCCGTACACGTGAATCTCCTATAGCTTGAGGAAGATTGATTGTTCTTCTTTTCTTGAAAAGTATGTATGAAACCAGAAATTTTATTTAAATTTATGAATATTTAAAACATGATTATTAGATCATACTGTATTATGATTTCATTTTATTTTTTACTTTTATTAGTCTATCCTAAAATGAGTGAATATAAGCAACACGATCGTATATTTAGAACTATTATATATTTACAAATATTTACTTAAGATTTTATCTATTTTTATTTACAATATAATGATTAGTTTTTATCTTACAGAGTTATTATTTTCAGCTCTTAATTTTTGTATTTGTGATTTTTTTTTTTTACTAAAATCTTTTAAAACTGAATTATTTTCGTTTGCAAGGAGTACATCGTAAGGACTGCAGTGGAAATCCAGATGTTCATCCCACGAATAGGCTGTGCCTGTATTCGTCCTCCGTCCGGGACTACAGAAGTGTTATTTTGTATAAATTCTAGTAATGAGTTTTATTTTTGTATTATAAAATTTTATTAATACAATTTTTTGAAACTTATAATTTCTTTTTCTTATTTAAAATATCCTTTAGACTTATCTTATTTTATATCTTTAATTAGTAATAACTTTCATAAAACTTGGTGGTATTAAAGTTTGATGGTTAAGACACTGCAGTTATGATGTCATCAGGTAGACTGTGGTCATCTGTATTATTTTTTTTGAAAATTTCTTGTTACGACTGCACTTTTTTTTTCCATATACTATGAATATATACTTTGATCATAAATTATATATAAGTTAAAGAATACGCAGTATAATTCTTTTTTTATTGAAAACATCAAATGAAAAATCAGTTTTAGTAAAAGATATAATTTCATACATAACTGTCCGGTCTGAGGTTAGTTAAAACATTACCTGAAACTTATAATTTGTATCCTTTGTTATTTAAGGTATCCATAGTTTTATTTTATATCTTCAACTGTACGTTAATACTTTTTGCAAAAGTAGTTGCTTTTATAATTTGATGGTTATGAATTTGGAGTTAGAATGGTCAGTTGTCTATACTACTGTCCTATATCATCATCACGTTTTGAAGATTTTCTCGCTTTGTCAAGTTGTTATTTCCACACATTTTTGATATATGATGATATCAAAATCATTTATATATTAGAGCAAGCTCAAAATTACCATCTTTTTCATATATTGATAGAAAAAATTTATTTTTCAAAAAATAAATGATTCAAAAATTTTACCTGGGTCAATTTGAAGGGTTAATAGTATAAAATTTGATAAAATAAATAGTAGAAAATTAAAGTATTCATATTGTTATACGTTTTTATTTCTTTTATTAAAATATTTTAAAAATCTTTATCATTTAGCTAATTGGCTATGGCTCTGAATGTGAGTAGACTAGAACGGTTCCCCGTTTAATATTTCATTACGGTAATGTTAAATTTTCTATTTAACAGAATATTTACTGTGGGCTGCAACATGCTTTCTCTAAAGATTATTCGGAAACGTTTATGACAGCAGTAATTCTGATGTCATGCCTTGAGAAATAGATCGAGAAGAAACCGAGTAACTCGTTCTATCAAAACAAATCAAAAACTTGGCAGCCAAAAAGCAAACTGCTACTCCAGTTCCAAAATCAATAAAAACATTTGTTAAGAACTATGATAATGTATCACTATATGTTCATATATTTGTTACAAATGTACTACAGAAGTTTGCTGCATCTGAATAAGTTAATACACTGTGTATGTAGTTATGTACTCAGTTGTGAACTTGGTACCATCAGCCTGGATTATATACGCTCTACTGTATTCAATTGGCGTTTCAATCTATTCATTTTCTCAGTGAAGCGTTATAATATATTGAATAATATTTAGATAAAATAAGTAAAAATTAATTAATCTTTCTTATACACATAAAATATTTATTTATTCTCAAAAATCGTATAATAGTTGCACAATGTAATTTAAACATCGCTTCAACAATAATTAAATTTAAATTTTTAATGATCCAGTAATCAGGATTGATCTTTTGTTCCCATGAAAGTACTGTTGATTAAATTTAACTGACTTTCGATTTGTGAGAATTAATTGATGCTCTATTGTAGTATATCGGTCATAACAGTAAGGTTTATTTATATATATATAGGTTATTTATATGTTCTTATCTTCATAGTTCATTATTAATTTTATTTTTTTTAAAGAAAATTAACAATACAGATTGAATTATAATTATACTAAATGACAAAAAATTCGTTGTTAATTTCACAAATAAATGAAATATTTTATCGTCGAGAATCGCAAAATAATTTTTTAAATAAAGATCTGGGGCCAAGTGGCATCAGTACTGAAGACAGTTTCAGTAATAAGAATGTACTATTGTTTTATGGAAATGTTCCTTATAACGAACAGTTTTACAACACCCATTTTCAACATTCTATTTGTTAAACCTGGTCTTGTCAACTTTACAGTTCAACACAGGTAGAGGATAAATCCGGTCATATACTAGTAAAATGATCGAGGGTTATATTTTACTAAATCTACACAAAGAAAGGTCAATATCATTTTCTGTGATGTTTGTTTATGTAAACTGAAACCGATTTTCTTTTAATTTTCTTTTTTTTTTTCACAATTTCGATGAATGATTCCTCAAATCGTTCATCCAAATCAGATTTCACGAGGAAAACGAAATTAAAATGTATTTAACATGCTGATGATAATTTTAAAAATCAACAAGGACATGAAAATGATGTAAACGAAAGGATATTATTGTATTGTTATAACAATTACAATTCAAGGGAAAAGGATATTTTAACATTAACACATAATTTTTATGACTTTTAAATAGTTACTTGATTAATATTGTTAAATAAACTATTTAAGATTTGTAAATAGATTGTATTTAGTAACTACTAAACTAGATATTAGTATTTTGTAATTGAATGATCATCAATTATAGTAATCTGGAATGGTCTAAACCTTAATTGATAGTTTGTATTTACGATATTATTTTGAAAATTACAATGTTTTAAATAGATATTAGTAAAGTACCATTGGATGATATCAATTGATAAATTTCTTTATAAAGGTGGTTTTTTGTTCTTTTCTACTAGGGACTGGAGTGGGGCGCATTGGAACATATATATATATATATATATATATATAACTCCTTTTGATCATCAGAGATGAAATGAAGGTAATAAAGTGATTTACAATCATGTTATTCTACTCATTAGACTAGTATAATTATTGTCAATAAACTGTTTAAAGTTAGTTAGGAATGTTATTTAGAATTCAAAAATAAAAATTGTATGTTCAAAATTAATTGTTTGTTTTAATCCTAGTAAATAAAGCAGTCTAGTTTGGACTCAGAATTTTATCTAAAATTCAAAAAGATAAAATATTTTAAATTTCAAGTTAAATGAAAAAAAAAAACTGTAGTAAAATGGAATATTGCCCATCGGTTCTTAAGCAGTTCTTACCTATAGATTCTGGAACATGGTGAGTTAGCTTTTCTGATCTTTGTAATTGCAAACAGAGTTTTAGGAGTTTTTTTTTTTAAGTAATAATTCTTACCCAACTCTGGCAGTATTTCATTAAACATCGGTTCGTACAGTGGGGGCAGTCAGGATGTAATTCTCGGATAAAAGGTTATTTTCAGGTCCATTTGAACAAAATGGTTTTCAAACATTCAAGGATATTCCTGTTCTTTATAATTATTTTTACGGGCAAGGTTTTAATGCTGTAAATACATATTATTTGAATTCAAATCCTTTAAAATATGCAGTATGAAAATATATGTATAGATATAAAATCTGTATAGCTTGAACCCATTAAGGGTCCGCGGTGCAGTACTTTGTACCCAAGTCTTCAACCTTTTTTAATCTGGATCAGCTCTGACCAAAGCCCTGTAAAGCGGGTCGAAAGCTGGGTTAGTATTAACTTTTTTTTTTTAAGTATTTTGTACCTTTATTCACCACCATTTTAAAGAAGTGACTATATGACATAGTTTTATGACAAAAGAATTGTCACAGCTTTAGCTGTGTTAACATTTAATAAATTATTTTTTATTAATTTATATATTATTTTTTCTTCTATTTTACACTAATTAATTTATTTTATTCTATACCTATATTTTATTTATTTTTTATTATAGTTTTACTTTTCTTAAAAATTCCATCTTCATTTTTTAGGTTCATATATGTAATTAATTTTCCTTTGTAATATACATTTAGAATCTACAGTTATCAATCTTAATGCAACAGTGTGATCCATACTAATCTTCTTTGCATATATATTTGTTTATTTTAAATGAGGAACCAAAAACATACAATAGTAGAGCTAGCTAAAACATTTCAAGGTAAGGCGTATCTTGTATAATATTTGGCTTAGATCATTGTAAGTTATAATAACTGATTAGCATGCAATGTAGAATGGTAAATGAATAAAGAAAAAAAAAAAACCTTAAAAATTTTTAAATATTTATTCATAAATTTTAAAACATAGATATTATTACATAGAAAATAATTCATGGTATTTCAAATTCATAATTACATGATTATTTCTGGTGGAGACTTATCACAGCTATGGCAAATATATATATATAAAAAAAAACTTATTTATTGTACAAAAAAAAAAAAATTGTTACGTAACATTACGTAAATTAATAAATTTCTTTGTCCGACAAAATATTTTTGGCCGGATATCACTCTTTAGCTGACTAGATCCTGATGATCCTCGTTTAGAAAATTCGGTTCCTGGATAATATATCCTGTCACCAATTTGGAACCTCACCTGTTTCTTTGGGTTACACGAAGGCTCAGAATTTTCTATTTCCGTAGGAGGTACAGCTGTTTTTGTAACGGCGTTGGCTGATATAATTGCATCAAATATTCTCGAAGGCACCGTGTCGTTAGCAGCTGTCTGGACCACCTTACGAGACTTAAAAAAGGAGAGTAATGTTGAATCCTCGACCCGCTTCCTCTTTTTTCCGAAGACGCAGACTGCCTCCGTAACGTGCTCATCTTCTGCTAGAGCACACGTGTCTTCAAGGCGGAGTTCGCCAGAACTGGACATAGTAGCTTCCTGTTGGGGTGACCAACACGATCTAGGAGATATCTCAAGCACAAAAGACATACTGAACGGTTGCTGTACAACGTAAAACTGACAACCCCCAGAGTACCTGCTGACGGTGTCTACCTCAAGCTCTCCCCCCACCACTTGATTCAATAACTCCGATGTTATCGTATGAAGTAAAATAAACACATGCATATATATTTGGTGTTCCTTAGGTTCTTATCAATATTAAAATTTTATATTTAAGCTGGTTAAAATAGATCTCCAGAGCAACAAAAGAAGATCTTGAAGACAATGGTCCACACGACTGCTTTTCAATTAGAAGGTTTATGTTTATATTCAATTGAAGTTTGTATTGTATAAAATCCTTCCTAGATCTTCCCATTACATACATATTGTCCCTTGATCAACGTTTCGTGGCTCTTCTCTCTTCTTCAGAACGATCCATCTGATATTCCACCAATCAACAAAATAATGTCTATTGGACACGTGTTCTCAGCAAGAAGGGCACCGACTTTCTCAGTAACGGCTGAAAATTTTTTATCGCAAAATAACCTTTATAAATTTATTGTAGAGCCAGAAACATATAAATTTTTTTTAAAAATATTTGCTAAGCTTTTCCATTAGATATATTAAATAAGTATGCTGATATAGGTGTGATAATTCGCTTTATACTAATAAGCCTTATAACCTAAGATCCAATTAGATACTTAAAATGTTCAGAATTATTCACATGTCTTTAATTATTGTTTTTTCAAGTGATTACTAATATTTAAGTTCGAAAATGACAGAAAAAATAAATAAATCTAGATTTATTCATTGAATGATCATCAGTTATTTCTAAGTGCAATGATCAAACCATAATTAATCGTTTGTATTTACGATATTATTTTGCAAATTATAATGTTTTTAAGTAGATATCAGCAAAGTACCATAGGATGATAAATTTGTTTAGGAATGTGGTTCTTTATTCTTACCTAACTGGGACTGGAGTGGACTGTACACATAGGACTATATTTATGACTCCTTTGAATCACCGCCGGTCAAGTCCAGGTAATAAAATTATTTACAATCATGTTATTCTAGTTATTTTATACTAATATAATTATTGCCAATAAACGTTTTAAGTTAGTTTAGAATGTGATAATAATTTTTAACGCTAATAGTTTAGCTCTCTAGATGCGTTTAGACTCAAAACTTTATCTAGAATTCTAAAATTTTAAATTTCAACTTGAATGAAAAATGATTGCAGTACAATGTAATACTGCCAGTTGGTTCTTACCGAAATTTTCCTGGAACATGGTGAGTTAGCTTTTCTGATCTTTGTAATTGGAAACAGAGTTTTAAGAGCTCTTTTTGTCCAATATAAACTTAAGTTATCAATTATACTTGACCCTAAAGTTTAATAATGCAACTAGTATTTATGTATGTATAATTTTTTCGGGAAGGAAATTTATTTGTTAAATAAGTAGTCTACCTCAGCAGCATTTAGAGTTGGACAAAACGTGAGTGCAATTACCAATCAATTGATGTAACTCGTAAGGAAATCGAATGTATTTAATCTAATTTGCTGTAAGCGGAAATTTTAATGGGTTTACTGTTATTTTAAGTCTCATTTAAAAAAAATAAAATGTTTTAATTGTTATTCAATTACTAATAACTATAATTGTAATAGCAATTACTTAGGGTAAAGGCGGAAATATACTTGTGATTGGAATTACTTATCAAAAAATATAACTGAATAGATTAATTGCAGTTTTTTTTTTGTGTCTTACAATTTATTCAGAGTTCACTATTTTATCATCTTTTGGACCATTTGAGTTAAATTTACTGCAAATCGTGTAATTAAATATGTAAGTAATAATTCTTACCCAACTCTGGCAGTATTTCATTCAACATCGGTTCGTACAGTGGGGGCAGTCAGGACGTAATTCTCGGATAAAAGGTCATTTTCAGGTCCATTTGAACAAAATGATTTTCAAACATTCAAGAATATCCCTGTTCTTAATAATTATTTTTAAGGCCAAGGTTTTAATGTTGTAAATACATATTATTTTAATTCAAAACCTTAAAAATATGCAGTATGAAAATATATGTATAGATATAGAATCTGTGTAGCTTGAACCCATTAAGGGTCCGCGGTGCAGTACTTTGTACCCAAGTCTTCAACCTTTTTTAATCTGGATCAGCTCTGACCAAAGCCCTGTAAAGCGGGGCGAAACCTGGGTTAGTATAAAATATTTTTTTAATAGTATTTTGTACCTTTATTCACCACCATTTTAAAGAAGTGACTATATGACATAGTTTTATGACAAAAGAATTGTCACAGCTATAGCTGTGTTAACATTTAATAAATTATTTTTTCTTCGATTTTACACTAATTAATTTATTTTATTCTATACCTATATTTTATTTATTTTTTATTATAGTTTTATTTTTCTTAAAAATTCCATCTTTATTTTTTAGGTTCATATATGTAATTAATTTTCCTTTGTAATATACATTTAGAATCTACAGTTATCAAT
>NW_027111618.1:34973-73564 GCF_000696795.3 Halyomorpha halys
TTTATTTTTCTTAAAAATTCCATCTTTATTTTTTAGGTTCATATATGTAATTAATTTTCCTTTGTAATATACATTTAGAATCTACAGTTATCAATCTTAATGCAACAGTGTGATCCATACTAATCTTTTTTGCACATATATTTGTTTATTTTAAATGAGGAACCAAAAACATTTCAAGGTAAGGCGTATCTTGTATAATATTTGGCTTAGGTCATTGTAAGTTATAATAACTGATTAGCATGCCATGTAGAATGGTAAATGAATAAAGAAAAGAATAAAAACCTCAAAAATTTTTATATATTTTATCATAAATTTTAAAACATAGATATTAGTACATAGAAAATAATTCATGGTATTTCAAATTCATAATTACATTATTATTTCTGGTGGAGACTTATCACAGCTATGGCAAATATATATATATAAAAAAAAACTTATTTATTGTACAAAAAAAAAAAATTCTTACGTAACATTACGTAAATTAATAAATTTTTTTGTTCGACAAAATATTTTTGGTCGGATATCACTCTTTAGCTGACTAGATGATCCTCGTTTGGAAAATTCGGTTCCTGGATAATATATCCTTTCACCAATTTTGGACCTCACTTTTTTCTTTGGCTTACACGAAGGCTCAGAATTTTCTATTTCCGTAGGAGGTACAGCTGTTTTTGAAACGCCGTTGGCTGATATAATTGCATCAAATATTCTTGAAGCCACCGTTTCGTTAACAGCTGTCTGGACCACCTTACGAGACTGAAAAAAGGAGAGTAATGTTGAATCCTCGACCGCTTCCTCTTTTTTCCGAAGACGCAGACTGCCTTCGTAACGTGCTCATCTTCTGCTAGAGCACTCGTGTCTTCTAGGCGGAGTTCGCCAGAACTTGACGTAGTTGCTTCCTGTGGGAACGGTTGCTGTACAACGTAAAACTGACAACCCCCCTGGATCTTCCCACTACATACATATTGTTCCTTTATCAACGTTTCGTGGCTCTTCTCTCTTCTTCAGGACGATCTATCTGATATTCCACCAATCTACAACATAAAGTGTATTGAATATGTGTTCACAACAAGAAGGGAACCGAATTTCTCAGTAACGGCTGAAAAATTTTTTTTGCTATGTAGATACGAAATATTAAAAATTACGCAGAAAATATGCATAAATCTAGATTTATTCTTTGAATGATCATCAGTTATTTCTAAGTGCAATGATCAAACCATAATTAATCGTTTGTATTTACGATATTATTTTGCAAATTATAATTTTTTTATATACCTATCAGCAAAGTACCATAGGATGATATCAATTGATAAATTTGTTTAGGAAGGTGGTTCTTTATTCTTCCCTAAGTGGGACTGGAGTGGACTGGATAGATTGGACTATATTTATGACTCCTTTGAATCACGGCAGGTCAAGTCCAGGTAATAAAATGATTTACTATCATGTTATTCTAGTTGTTTTATACTAATATAATTATTGTCAATAAACGTTTTAAGTTAGTTTAGAATGTGATAATAATTTTTAACGCCAATATTTTAGCTCTCGAGTTGCGTTTAGACTCAAAACTTTATCTAGAATTCTAAAGTTTTAAATTTCAACTTGAATGAAAAATGATTAGATTAGTTTGTACTTTATTATGAAACAGGGTCCTGATGGAAGGTACTAGAGGAAGCGCAGGCTTGGTGGTACAGGCTGTTGCATCCCTTTTGGTGTTGATGACTATTCAGTGTAATATAATATACATATATATTATTCTATGTATACATAACGTACATATATATTATTCTATGTATATATAATATTCATACATATTATGTGGTATGTATATATATTATTATATTACACATATTATACCACAGGGTACAGTGCTAGGACCTATTTATTTCTACTCCATATAAAAGAGTCGTTCAATTTAAACATTAAAGGTAACTGGTATTACAGATGATTTCTCTGATTTTTTTCAGATGAAAACTATATTAATTTTATCTAAAATGCTAATTTGGGGTTACCTTTAAAAAAATTTGGTTTGGATTGCTTATTACTAAGAAATATAGCTTTGGTTTTTCATTTGGATATTGACTATTGTCTGATGATACCTTGGTTCAACTATATTCGAAAATTGTGTCAATTAAGAGGAAAAATTACTATTACAGTCTTCGAGGAGGGGAAAGGTGAATCTTTCTGGTATAGGGTCGTCCATAGCTCAGGTGGTTAGGCGCAGTTTTAACAATCTGAAATCTGCTTGCGGCGCCGGTTTGATTCCGGCCTGGGGCGTTGACTTTTTTCATTGAGTGGCGATCTCACAAAATGAAAAACTTGACCACCAACGCTTGTTAGGTTGGATAGGATTCCAATGGGAGTCTTGGGTAAAAGAAAAATATCATTTTGGTGGATGAGCCCCAAGTTTGGTTTTGAAAGGGCGAGGAGCGGCACCTCTGCTTGCAATATAAAGCTGGAGTAATGGCAATGACTTTCGTACACGTATAAAATATGATTTTGATTAAACTACCAGGTGCATATGCATTGCTTTATTCCGTTTCGCCAGTCGGTGATGAAATCAATTTTTAATTTATCCTAATCTACATATATTTGGGACTTTCAGCTGAATTAGATGACTAACTCCATAAAATCATTCTTCGATAATTTAATATCTTCAACATCGATTCAAAAAATTTGACATTAAAGAAATCCTTTAGTCCTTAGGGTGTAAATATTATCAGAATGTTATATAATTTTGTAATGAGAAATATTATTAAAAGTACTTTTCTGAACACTGTTTAAAATTAGTCAGTTTATCAATTGAAAGATTTTTTGCCGATGTAATTATCTAAAAATGTCTGTTCAGAGCTAGGATTAATTTCAAGGCGCACCGCACCAATTTTTTTTTTTTAAATTGTGAGCTGAATGTTTTCATGGTTTCTCCTATTAAAGTGTGGAAAGATTATTGAAGCAGCTAGAGAGAAATTCTTATGGCACTGTTCTGAAAATTAGAGATATGATACCGGAGCGGTGGAGCTTTACTATAATATTGACCATGGTGTTGGTAATGGGCCGTGCTTCATCGGCCTTCCTTCAGCTCGTTTGATTTCTATCGCCTCTTGGTCTCATCACGGCTACAAGACCCTGTTCTAGTGTCTTTCGAAAGTCTTCCTTGATGCCTCACTTCATCTCTCAGTTGACAGGCGTAAAATTAATGTTTTTTGCTTCTAATTAAGTCGGATCAGCGGAATATTTTAGATAATTTATACCTAATCAGTAAAAAGCAGAATCATCATCATATTGAAGATAATATTTCTGTTTTAGAGTAGAAATTATTGATAGCACAAATTTTATGTACTAACAATTGTAATAAAAGGATCCATCATAGAAAAATGTATATTTTATATCTTTAAACACTCAGTCTTATTAATTTTCTAATGTGATTGTTGTTAATGGTTCTTAAAATAATTAACAAACCTTAAAAATAAAAATAATAATTACTGTTCTGTAGTTACGTAATAATGTTGATTTACCAAATTGGTCGTGAATTAATTTGAGGAGAAGATGGTCGGGTTGCGGTGAGGAGCGAAGAACACTAGTAAGTGATAATTGGCGTATTGAACCCCCAGCATCTTCTCCTCATTCTGTAGTTATTTAGGGTTGTTCCTCATGCATTTTCACTATGATAAACAATAAATCACTTTTGGAAGATATGTTTTACCCAAACGATTGTGAAAAAATATTTCATTAAATATTTTGAAAAATTTATATAATTTAACCTAGTTAAGAATTGTCGCAAAATATATGTAATATAAATCCTTCCCTAAAAATAAAATTGTTTCATTATAATTAATTTGAAAAAGAAAAAAAAATTACTGTTATTTGAAACTAAATCAGTTTTTGATTTTGTTCTAAATCTGACTGAAAAATACGTGGAATTGTTATATAAAAAAATAGATAATTTTTTTTTTTTATTTTAGTAAATTACACGTACACAAAATTATTCTATTGACAAGAGACGAATACTTTTTTATTCGAAGTTTTTATTCGATTGACGAGAGACAATAAATTTTTATTCGAATAAAAATACGACTAAACAATCCGAATACTTTTTTATTCGAAGTTTTTATTCGATTGACGAGAGACAATAAATTTTTATTCGAATAAAAATACGACTAAACAATCCGAATACTTTTTTATTCGAATATTTATAATACTATTTCAATCGAATAAAAAACTAGTCGAATGAAAAATTATTTGAATAAAAATTTGATTTTTTTTTTTTTAAATTCACTTATTTTTTTACCACCTTCAATTTCTAATGTATGAGGGTCCTATTTCACATATTCAGACGAGTACGAAATGAAAACGCTATCAATTTTAAGACCCCATATAGATTTATTTTAATTTTTTTTTTCTTATACATAGGGACCAATTTTTAGGTTTTCGGATATGCAGATTATGAAAATTATATCGATTTTATGATCTCGTATCCAGTTATTTTTACTTTTAAGGTTTTTAACATGTTAGGGGGCCTTTATATGTTTTGAGGAATGCAGAATATGAAAATGATATCGATTTTGTGATCGCTTATCGATTTATATGAACTTTTCTGATTTCTAACATGTTACGGTCTCTTTATATGTTTCAATATATGCCAAAAATGAAAATTCTATCGATTTTAAGATCGCGTATCGATTTATTTTAACTAAGATAAGAAATCTGCATATCTCAAAACATAAAGAGCCCCTAACATGCTAAAAATCAGAAAAGTTAAAATAAATCGACAGTATTTTCATATACTACATATCTCAAAACATTAAGGTACCCAAACATGTTGGAAATCAAAAAAGTTCAAATAAATTGATAGGTAATCTTAAAATCGATAGCATTTTCTTATTCTACATATCTCAACGTATATAAAGGGACCTTAACATGTTAGAAATCAGAAAAGTTTAAATAAATCGATAGTATTTTCATATTCTACATATCCCAAAACATAAAAAGGGACCCTAATATGTTAGAAATCAGATAAGTTAAAATCAATCTATACGCGATCATTATATATATATATATATATAGCTGTAAGACAAAAAATGTCGTCTTTATACAAATATAAACGTATTCGGATTGGTAATCACATAATTTTTTCGAATAAGAGATTATTTTTCTATAAAATGGACGAATATAAAAGTATTCAAATGGTTATTCAATTTGTTTGGCCCGAATAATTGATTATTCGTGTAAAATAATGACTAATGAAAAAGTATTCGGATAGCTAATCATATGTTTTGTACGAATAATTGATTATTCGAGTAGAAAATTCACGAATAAAAAATTATTCGTCTCTCGTCATTCGAATAATATTTGCCCAACTCTGACGCGAAGCCTCTTTGGCTTGAAGAAGATTGATCGTTCTTCTTTTCTTGAAATTTAAGTATGAAACCAGATGTTTCTTGAAGTTATGAATTTTTAAAATATGATTATTAGATTATAATTTTTACTTTTTTATTAGTCAATCCTAAAATAAGTGAATATAAGCAACACAACCGTAATTATAAATATGATTTTTATCAAGTTTTGTTTAAAATTTAATGATTATTTTTTATCATGTCACAGAGTTTTTTTTTATTTTTTGCACTTAATTTTTGTATTTGTGATTTTATAAATTTATTTTTTAATAAAATTTTTCAATACTGAATTATTTTTGTTTTCAGGGAGTGAATCGTAAGGACACGAGTGGAAATCCAGATGTTGACTCCAAGAATCGGTTGTGCTGTATTCCTACTCTGTCCCGCACTTCAGAAGTTATTTTGTACAAATTCTAGTAATGATTTATATTTTTGTATTGTAAAACTTTATTAAGACAATTTTTTGAAACATGTTAAGTTCTTTTTCTTATTTTAAATATCCTATTTTTTTTTTTATATCTTTAAAGACACAGTAATGTCTTTTACAAGACAGGGTGCTATTAAATGTTGATAGTTATGACATTGCAGTTATGATGAACGTCAGTAGGGTAGACTGTGGTCATTTGTATTATTTTTTGAAAAATTTCTTGTTGCGACTACTAGTTGTTTCCATATAGTATGAATAGATACTTTGATCAAAAATTATTTATAAGTTAAAGAATAGGCAGTATAATTTTTTTTTTAATGAAAACACCAAATGAAAAATCAATTTTAGTAGAAGATATAATTTCATACATGGCTGTCCGGTCTGAGGTCAGTTCAAACATAATCTGGCTGCAGTTGAATTATATATAAATAATACAAAATTTTAGAATTAATTAATTAATTAATTAAAATTTTAACTAAATAAAATTTTAACTTGTTTACAACTTATGTGTTACCGGAAGATAACAATAATAAGGCACAGAAACGTCAAACGCAGTAATAATATTATTTTTATTTTCTGTTAAATCTACTTCCAGTCGTTCCGGCCCCTTCTTGAGACTACGGGTCCCAAGGTGTATTCCCTGGCATTGGTGATTATGGTGAATTGACGGTTGCAATCCGGAAACGCTAGCACCGGTTCCTACTGTAATTTTTCCATGCATCTTTGCAAATTATCCTCGATTCCTGGCGTTACTACGATACGATTCGCTTTTTTTAAAAGATTGTTGATGGGGATTAGGTGCTCCACCATCTCTGGTACGAACCATCTATCATAGTTCAGCGTACCCAACAACCGTCGGATACTTCTAGCGTCCATGGAGATTTCCATTCTCTTGATCGCGTCGACTTTCTGCGGATCCAATATGGCATTATATCGGGATATTGTGTAACCCAGGAAGGAAATCTTGTCTTGCCCCAAAATAGATTTCTGGGGTGATAATTTTAGCCCGAATTGCCGAACACTTTGGAAGAATCTCCGCAACTGCTCTACGTGGCCAGTCTCCGTTTTACTAAATACCAAAAGATCGTCCATACATATCTGCCACATAGACTCATCAATACCTCTCAAAAATTCGCCCTTGAACCGTTGAAAGGTTACAGGGGTTACTTTTGGAGGTTTCTATAAATTGGGTAAATTTATAAGATTCCCAACTGATCGCAAGTACATTTAGCAAAGTAGACACTGCTAGTCATACTGAAACTTATAAAACTAAATTGGAACAGTTGCTCACATTCCTTAAATCAGAGTTGGAAGGTGAAGAGAGAATACATTTAGCGAAACCTGGGTTTAGGAATGAGAGTAACCGCAAGAGCGACCGGATATTTAAGGAAGAAACACCTGTTCCTACTGTTAGTCATTTATTTTCTGGTGAGAGAATTAAAAGAATTCTGAATTGTGTATTTTGTGAAAAGGGTCATGACAGTAGACACTGTTTTACTGCTCAGAAAATGACATTGGGGAAAAGAGGGAAATATTGAACCAAAAAAGAGTATGTTATTTGTGTTTCAAATCTGGTCATAGGGAAAAATATTGCAAGACACCTGTAAGATTGTAGTTTGTGATAAGAGGTATAGTTCACTGATGTGCACAGAACTTTCAATAAATAAAGAAGATAAGGGGGAAGAGATTAACACTATAGCTAGGGTTTTATATGCTATTGTAGTTCTGGAGAAATATTATTACAAACACTTGTGATTAAAGGACGCAGTAGAGTGGTTAGAACTTTAATTGATTCCGGTTCTCAGAGGCGATTTAGCTAGTTCGTAGGCTATGGGGTAGAACATAAGTACATCTGAACGGCACACCGTTATAAACTTGGACTATTGACATGGGTGCTGCAACATGCTTTTCCTAAAGATTATTCGGAAACGTTTATGGCAGCAGTGACTCTGATGTCATGCCTTGAGAAATAGATGGAGAGCTTCTATAATAACGGATCAAAAACTTGGCGGTGCAAACGCAAACTGCTACTCTTGTTCGAAAATCAATATCAGGTTTTGTTAAGAGCTGTCATAATGTATCTGTATGCATTACGTTATAATAAGTTCACATATTTATTTGTACTATATAAATTTGCTACATATGACTAAATCATACATATTTATGTGTAATTAAGTACTTAGTTCTGCAATGTAAATTGTTTTATTTACCTACTTAACAACAATAGTGAATCGTCAATTGCTTTAGCTAGTTTTCATTTTGACTAAGACACCAAAAGGCCTTTATTTGATTGATATCGAAAATCCAAAAGTTTTGTTAATCAGTCACAGTTATTCTGGATTGTAAATGCAGTGCTGTAATTTAGTTAACGTTACAACTCATTTATTTTTTCATTGTTGATAATTTTCTCAAAATGAGCACTATAATATATTGAATAAAATTTAGATTAAATATGCAAAATTTCGTTTATTTTCCTCATACTAATAAAATATTAATGTATTCTCAAAAATTATTTGTTATATACAATTCAAAAATTGTTTCTTTAATAAACAAATTTAAGTTTAAAAATTGGCATCCATAAACAAAATATAATAAACAATATGTGAATAACATATAAGTTATGCGAAACTTTGTTTTAGTTTTTAAAATTCTTTTTTGCATGGCAATGAAGTAGTTTATTTATTTGTTCTTATCTTCATTGTTCATCAACAGTACAGACTGAATTATAATTAGATTAAATGACCAAAAATCGGTTGTTTATTTCTCAAACATATAAAATATTTATTTATCGTCGAAAATCGGGAAGTACTTGTTTAAATAAAGATCTGGGGCCAAGTCGCATCAGTACTGAAGACATTTTCAGTAATAAGAATGTACCATTGATTTATGGAAATGTTCCTTATAAGGAACAGTTTTACAACACCCATTTTTAGCATTCTCTTTGTTAAACCAGGTCTTGTCAACTTTACAGTTAAACACAGGTAGAGAATAAATCCTCTCATATACAGGTAAAATGACCGAGGGTCATCTTTTACTAAATTTACACAAAGTAAGGTCAATACCATTTTCGGTGATGTTTGTTGCTGCAAAATATTTTTAATACCATTTATTATCACTTAAATAATTTTTTGATAGTTATCCTTTATTCTCTATTATTATGTGATTACGGTGCCTATTAATTAAAGTCAAAATATTTTCAAATATCAAATAAGGGTCATAATCTTGGAAACCCATGTTATACTGCCACAATTTATTTTGTTATTGTTGGTTAGTCTGATTTAACTATAATAGCAAGGAGTAGCTATTTTATTTAACGAACATTAAATTATAAATATGTATTTTATCTAATTTCATTTTTTTTGTTTAAATAATAATTTGTTCTTTTAGATAATTTGGTTGTAAAGAAGATACGATCATCAACAATTATTGGAAGAGGGATATTGATTTATAAATGACATCTATGCTTTTTTTAATATCCAAATAACTTTTGATCGTTATAATAATATTATTATTTTAATAAAATTCCATACAATAAAAAGGAGAATAAACCATATTCGTTTTACCAACCGACTTTCAATATCTCTAATTTCAAATGAATTTGAGAAATACGAATAATTTATTGTTTAAGCAAAATAGAGAACTAGAGATGAAGAGGCAAAAAATGTATAGGATTTCTATATACCTATTATTTATACTCCATGCTTTAATAGAATAGTATGGAAAATCTTATTTTATTTTCCTATTCTTTAAATCTTAAATTACGATATTTCTAATTAATATGCTTAGTTATTGTTATATTTTGAAGATGATGAATCTTCAGTTGATCCTATTATATCAAAAGAAGAAGTTATTAAAAAATGAGTGAAATATAAATTATGATTTTTTTTTATAAAAGAATCTAAAAGTAGAGTAGATTTGGGGGATAGTGGAGTGGGGAAATTTTAAACTGATTCAGGTATAAGGGCTTAGGATGTATATGTCCAAGAGGCAAGGAAACGGTACTCAGTTGTTGTCAGTTATTACTGTAAAGATGTCTTACTACAAGAGAAGAAGGGTTCAAGAAGAGGAGCCAACAGAGGTTCCAGTCAATTTGAGGAACTAAAACCTGAGGAAGCTTGCCCGCGTCCGGGGTGCAAGAAAAAAAATAAACATAGCATGATGTGCTATCGGTGCAGGAGGGTGTTTCATCCTGACTGCGCCGGGCTCCCGGACGCAAATTTTAGGTTCTTCACGGGCCTGGATTGTTTCCTCGCTTGAATTTATGGATATTTAAAATATGATTATTAGATATTATAGTATTATAATTTTATTTCATTTTTAGCTTTTACTTTTTTTAATTAGTCTATCCTAAAATAAGTGTATATACCCAACAGATCGTTTTTAAAAAATGTACCTGAGATTTTTATCTACTTTTCTTTAAGATATAATGATTACTTTTTATAATATCACAGAGTTCTTTATTTTTTGCACTTAATTTTTGTATTTGCGATTTTTTTTTTATTAAAATCTTTTAAAACTGAATAATTTTCGTTTGCAGGGAGTACATCGAAGGACTGCAGTAGAAATCCAGATGTTCACCCCAAGAATAGACAGTACCAGTATTCCTCCTCCATTCAGGACTCCAGAAGTTATATTGTATAAATTCCAGTAATGATTTATATTTTTGTATTGTAAAACTTTATTAATACTATTTTTCGAAACATATAAATTTTTTTTTCGTATTTTAAATATCCAATTTTTTGTTTTATATCTTTAAAGACACAATAATGTCTTTCACAAGATTTTTAACAAGACTATTAAAGTTTGATGGTTATGATATTGCCATTATGTGGTCATCTGTATTATTTTTTTGAAAATTTCTTGTTGCGACTGCATTACTTTTTGAAGTATTGCTCGTTTTGACTACTTGTTATTTTCATAAATGTTTGATATATGTTGAGATAAAAGTTATTTACATGTTAAAGCAAACTCAAAATGACTTTCTTTTTCATACATTGATACATTTTACAAAAAAAAAAATGGATGATTCAAAACTGCCTGGACTAGCGTCAGTTGAAAACTTTACCTGGATATTTGAAGGGCATATAAATAGTAGAAAATTTAAGGATTCATATTGTTATACGTTTTTATTTCTTTTATTCAAATATTTTAAAAATATTACACTATTTGACTATTCATATTACTTTTCGTTTTTATGTCCTTTATTTAAATAATTTTAAGATCTCTATTTTCACTTATCAACATTTAACATATGTCACATTGCCGTTTAAGAAGGTGAAAAGTATAATAATTATTTCAATTTTTTTTTCAAATTAGTCTTAATCGAATGGTCTCATATTCGAAAAACGAGAAAGTAAACAATTAGCCATATTTTCCAACAATGCCCATATTTCACACCACACCTCAATTAGCTTAGGACTAAACACAGATATTTCAAAAACCCTCAGAGACGATAATAGAACTGTAGAATTGGTGTTTCGGTTTTTGAAATCACAACATTTGCAGACAAAAATATAACATTGAACGGAAAAAATAATAATAATAAAATAAATAAATAAAATAATAAATACTTAAATTAAAAAATAAATTAAATTAAACGAATGTAAGCAAGGTTAAATAAAATGTGAATGGCATTGATGACCAATGAAGTTTGGCGCCACTAAACAGAAATAAACAAACAAACGATAAAGTAAAAACAAAAATCTTCATCTAATAACTTTTAGTTAATATTGTTTCATTGTACTAGATAGTATTTAACAAGGCTAGGTACAATTTAATTTTTTTTTATCAATGTAATTAGGACACGTCAGTTATGATGACAGTATGGTTGAATGAGGACATTTGTAACATTAAAACATGGTGGCCATAATGCAAACTGCTACTCCAGTTCCAAAATCAATAACACATTTTGTTAAAAGCTGTGATAATGTGTCACTGTACATCATGTATTCTATAAGTTCATATATTTACGACAAACGTGCTACAAAAGTTTGCTAGAGCCGAATAAGTTCATATAGATGTATATGTAGTTGTGTTCTCAGTTCTGAATTCAGTACCATTAACCTGGTTTATATACGCAATTGGTGTAACAATTTTCCCACAATCAATATTTTATTTTAGAAAGAGCGTATAATATATTGATATATTTAGATTAAATAAGTAAAAATTCATTTTTTTCTGATACAAATAAAAGATTTATTTAGTCTTAAAAATCTTAAAATAGTTGCTCTAAGTAATTTAAAAATTGTTTCAATAATAATTAAATTTATATTTAAGAATTGCAGTGTATAAACAAAAAATACATTATTTGAAATTTATTTTGTTTTTTGTTTAAATAATGATCGAGTTGTGGCCTTTTTGTTCGTATGAAAGTTCTGTTGATTGAATTTAACTGACTTCATTTCGATTAGTGAGAATTAGTTCTGATGTTGACATATCCTGATTATTGACGCTCTGTTGTATTAAATTAGTTATTACAGTAGTTTATTTATATGTTATTATTTAAAAAAAAATAAAATCAACAGTACAGACTGAATTATAATTAGATTAAATGACCAGAAATTCATTGTTTATTTCTGACACAAATAAAATATTTATTTATCGACGAGATTCGCAAAAAACATGTTATGAGATCTGGGGCCAAGTGCCATCAGTACTGAAGACAGTTTCAGTAATAAGAATGTACCATTGATTTATGGAAATGTTCCTTATAACGAACAGTTTTACAACACCCATTTTTAGCATTCTCTTTGTTAAACCAGGTCTTGTCAACTTTACAGTTAAACACAGGTAGAGGATAAATCCTCTCATAGGCAGGTAAAGTGACCGAGGGTTATATTTTACTAAATTTACACAAAGTAAGATCAATAGCATTTTCTGTGATGTTTATTGCTGGAATATATTTTTAATACTATTTATAATCACTCAAATACTGTTTTGATAGCTATCTCTTATCCTATGTAATCATTCATTTCACACTCAGGCTAAATAGTTATAAAATTACCTAATATTCAATGATTACTTACTGTGTCTATTTTTTAAAGTTGAAATAATTATTTTCAAATATCAAATAATGGTTATAGTCTTGTACACTCATGTTATATTGCGGCAATGTATTTTATGTTATTGTTGGTTGGTCTCATTCAAATATAACTTTAGAAAGTTACATGACATGGATATTTATGTCATATTAACACTATATTTTTTATGTTAATATATTATTATTATAAAAATTAATGTAAGCTATATTTTATTTTCATGTTGGTGGGTCTCATTTAAATATAATATCGTTCAATAAAAATTGTGCAAATTGTTTCGAAAGCTTGCTATTGAAAGTTTGACGAGATTTATGTACGAGTAATATCTGAACCCATTTTCATTAATTACATTTTTTAATCCTCTTATAATTTATATCTATGATTCATTGAATCATTCTTACCAACCAGATTGCACAAAGAAAACAAAAAGTATTGAACTTGCTAATAATTATCAATAAAAAATTGAATTTGAGGTGAACGAAAGGATAATTACGTTTTGATAAAATAGATTTTCATTTAAACATAAACACAACTGAATTTATATTTTATAAAATGACTAGATAAATATTGTTAAATAAAATATTTAGGAGTTGTAAAAAGGTAGTATTTAGTTATTACTAGACTTGATATTAGTATTTTGTAATTGTAAATTGAATACTTTTTTATTTTTTAATAAATTATAAATTTGTAATTGTAATAAGGAACTAATATTTGGTTAATAACTAATAAATTGTAGAATAACCAATAAATTGTTTATTACTAAGATTAGTGGTAAAATGCAATACTAATTCTTTGAATTTAATAATTACTATTTTTTTTACTAACTAAAATCATTTAAATTATAATAAGATATTTAATTTAATTTATTTATAATCTTAATACAATTTTTTGACTTGAGACCATTTACTTATGATACGTATAAAAAAAGTATATTTAGCATGATGTGCTATTGGTGCAGGAGGGTATTTCATCCTGACCTTGCAACTTGAAGATAACTCACGTGCCTGGATTGCTTCTTCGGTCGAGTAACGTGAAGTGAAGCCTCTCTGGCTTGAGGTTGTGTGTCCGGGGTGCCAGAAAAAAAGCATATATAGTATGATATAGTAGCTCAAGAGGGAAGAAAACGGTGCTCAGTTAGTAGTTGGCAGTTACTGCTGCAAAAATGCGTTACTAGAAGAGAAGAAGAGATCAAGAAGAGGAGCCTACAGAGGTTCCAGTGTTTTCCTTCTTTCAATTCGATAAACTCAAACCAGAGGAAGCTTACCCGCAATGGGAAAACAAATACAGCTTGATGTGACTCCGGTGTAGGAGGGTAATTCATCCTGAACTTGCAGCTTGAAGATAATTCACGTGCCGGGATTGCTTCTTCGGTCGAGTAACGTGAAGTGAAGCCTCTCTGGCTTGAGGTTGCCGTGTCATGGCTCCAAGATAAAAAGCATATATAGTATGATATAGTAGCTCAAGAGGGAAGAAAACGGTGCTCAGTTAGTAGTTGTCAGTTACTGCTGCAAAAATGCGTTACTAGAGGAGAAGAAGAGATCAAGAAGAGGAGCCTACAGAGGTTCCAGTGTTTTCCTTCTTTCAATTTGATAAACTCAAACCAGGGGAAGCTTACCCGCAATGGGAAAACAAATACAGCTTGATGTGACTCCGGTGTAGGAGGGTAATTCATCATGTCTGCGCCGGGCTCCTGAACGCTGATTTCAGGTACTTCACATGCCTAAAGTGTTTCCTCGGTCCGGACACGTGAAGCTTGGCTTGAGGAAGTTTGATCGCTCTTCTTTCATTGACACATATGTATGAAACTATAATTTTTTTTGTTGGTATTTGGAATATTTGATATTTGGTCCTATTTTGTTTCTATAATTATTAGTTTTCATAAAACAATAGTTAGATTTCATTTTTATCTTCTACTTTGTGTATTTGTTTATCCTAAAATAGCAAAACGATCTTTTTTCGTATTTAGAAATATGTACCTTAGATTTTTCTCTAGTTTTAATTAAATTTAAAAACAGTGTTATTTAATATTTGAATTCTCACTTTTTGTATTTGTAATTTTGTTTTATTAAATCTTTTAGAACTGAATTATTTCTGTTGAAGGAGACTACAGCGGATACCAGATGTAGACTCCAAGACTTTTATGTGCTAAATTGCTGCATTATGTGGACTCCAGTAGAGTTATTTTTAAAAAGTTTTGTAGTTTTATATATTTCCGTAATATTTGGTCTTTACGAAACTGTATAAATACAATATTTGAAATTTATAATTTTTTTCTTTTGTCATTACGAAAAAATCTTAGGTTTTATGTTATTTCATTTTATATCTTCAACTGTACGTACGTGTGCTTTTAAAATTTGTTGTTTATGACATTACAGTTATATATGAAGGTATATTAGTATGACTTTTGGAAAATTGCTAGTTGTGATTGACTACGTGTTATTTCCACATATTTTGAATATATGCTTAGATCATAAATTATTTTTACATTACATTAAAGAAGGCGGAGTATTTTTATTTCATTCAAAAGTTCAAAGTAAAAATTAATTTTCGTAATAGGTACAATTATTTACATAACTTACCGTAATGCATTGTTGTTGAATTATAGATAAACAATACAAACTTTTAGTACTAATTGTTTTTATTTCCTTTACTTTAATATTTTTAAAATCTCTATTTTCATTCATTTTATAATATATATAAAGATTAATTACTTGTTAAGATAACAGGCCGGTCTAAGGTCTGTTGAAACAGCTGAGTGCGATTAAAACTCATATAAATATTAGAAAATTGTATTATTCATATTACTTTATAATTTTATTTTATTTATTTAAATATTTTTAAAATCTCTATTTTATTAACATTTGACATATAAAATTTCATAGCCATTTTAGAATGTGATAAGCATATATATTTCTATATTTTTGGTATTAATCTTAAGTTAATGATGTCATATTTTAAAAACGAGGACGTAAAAAAACAATACAATTATTGCATCTAATAAATTTTACCTTGTTAGCTGAAACATCACAGTGAGACCTATTCAACTTTACAGTAAAATCCAGATAGAGGATAAAATCTATCCGGTGCTAGTGGAGTGCAGTATATTTAGGTATATACCTAGGTTCATTTTCTATAAATGGATAAAATTGTAATGGATTACAATTTTTTTTTTATTGAATTTGTTATATCAAGAACTAAAAAGTTTACAGTTATGTAAGAAAATGTATATATTTTCTGTATACTAGGTACCATCTATTTTCTCAACAGCTAACGCATATTATCCGTTAGAAAGTAATAGTTTCTTTTAAGTGTACAACAGGAATAGTAAATTTCCTTGAAAAGAATGTTTTGAACCTTCTTGAATAATAATCTTTTAATAGCAATTAATTTTCAATTACTTTTAGCAATAGCTAAATTCTAAGCCATTTTCACTCGACTAAAAAGCCAATCGAGGTTGAAAGACAGTATTTCAGCTCATTAAATGATCAGATAAAACAAATATAATATACTAAAAAAATCAGGAAAAAAACAAATATCAGATCTTCAGTTTATCAGCAAAAACCATGTCATTCATAACCTTTTAGAAATTATTAAGCGAGAAATGAATTAACTATCACAGTAGAAGAAGTTGAATGATTGTCAATTACTGTTGATCCCAACATGCCGTACTGTTGATGAAGACAACAGGAAGAGCAGCTTATAGAGGTTTCTGTCATCTCTTCCAAGAGAGGCTGAAACCTGAAGATGTTCGTTTGCACCCTGAATTCCAAAACCAGAGCAAGTATAAGTAGAGGTGAAATGGTTGTTAGTTATTGTTGTGGCCAAGATGCCCTACTATCGAAGAGCAGCCAATATAGGTTCCTGTCTTTCCTCTCCTTCAGTAAAAGAGGCTGAAGACGCTTGTCCACGCCATAGAAACATGAAGAAAATCAAGTGTACCATGAGTTGTTATCGCTGTTAGGAGAGGTGGAATGATCATCAGTTATTGTTGTGACGAACATACGATACCATCGACGAGGACAAACGAGTAAACAGCCAACAGAGGTTCCAGTGTTTCCTCTCTTCCAGTAAAAGAGGCTGAAGACGCTTTCAAAACCGTAAAAACATGAAGAGAATCAAGTGTAGCACGAGGAGCTATCGCTGGTAGGAGAGGTGGAGTGGATTTCAGTTATTGTTTGTGACGAACATACGATACCATCGACGAGGGAAAACGAGTAAACAGCCTACAGAGGTTCCAGTATTTCCCTTCTTCCAATCAACTGGCGAGGCTCAAGCCGGGAGAGGCATATCTGCACACTGAATTTAAAAGTGAAGGAAGAAAGTTTGATGTGCTGTAGAGTTGTGCAAGAAGAGGTTCCAGTGAGTTACTGTATCCAATCTGAGGTTCCAGTATACCCTGTCATTCAATGATTCAATGAGATGGCCAAACAAGGAGAGGCGTGTCGACGCCCTATAGGTATAATGCAAAGCTAATATAGTATATTCAGTATGATGCAATATAGGCACATCAGGCTACTTTCACTCTCACAATGCGGGTTTCACGGGGGCAGATTTTTATTGCTTCACCTGATTGGATTTACACTTTGATCCGCACTGAAAATGCTGATCTTGTTTTAATTTGATACGGTCCTAATATTAGAACGAGTTCAAAATCAAACCCTAGTCAAAATCAAGTATATCATGATGTACTATCATTTTAGAAGAGGTGGAATGGTGGTTGGTTGTGTCCTACTAGCGACACCGTCAAGGAATAGAACAAGAAGACGTCTAGGTTTCTGGACCTAGATTCTAAGTGCTTCGCTTAATTGAATTTTCTCATCGGGCCGGACAGATTATGTGGGCTTGGTTTGAACATATGAAGCCAGAAGAACAGTGTAAACAGTATGATGTACTATCATTTTAGAAGTTGTGGAATGGTTATTGTTGTGTCCTACTAGCGACACCGTCGAAGAATACAACAAGAACATGTCCAGGTTTTTGGTTTTAAGTGCTTCACTTAATTGAATTTCCTCATGGGTCCAGACAAATAATGTGGGTTTAGTTTGAATAAATGAAGCCAAAAGAAACAGTGCATATGATATGATGTGCTAGCGTCTTAGAAATGGTGGGATGGTTATTGTTGTATCCTACTAGCGACACCGTCGAAGAATACAACAAGAAAAGATCCAAAAACCTGGACCACTTGATTTCAAGTGCTTCACTTACTAGAATTTTCTCATCGGTCCAGACACATAATGTAAATTTGGTTTTGAAAATGGAGCAAAAAAAAAAAACAGTGTATAAAGTATGATGTGTTATCATTTTAGAAGTGGTGGAATGGTTGTTGCTGTGTCCTACTAGCGACACCGTCAAAAAATACAACAAGAAGAGGTCCAGGTTTTTGGACGTAGATTTCAAGTGCTTCACTTATTCGAATTTTCTCATCGGTCTGGACAGATAATGTGGGCTTAGTTTGAACAAATGAAGCCAAAAGAAACAATGTATACAGTATGATGTACTATCATTTTAGAAGTGTTTTTATTGGGTGCTACTGGCGACATCGTCGAAGAATACAACAAATGTGGACTTGGTTTTGACAAATTAAGCCAAAATAAACAATGAATACAGCATGGTGCGCTTTCGATGTAGAAGAGGTGAAATAGTGGAAGATATGTTTCTTAGTTATTTTTCTGTCCAACATGCTATACCCTCGACATAGGCAGCAGGAAGATGAAGGTACAGAGGCTCCAATCTATTCTACAGTCCGAACCAAATATGCAAAATCAAATAAAGTTACTCCGAAAATGTGGGATTTAAACCTCCATTCATCATTTCAATCAGGATAAGACCTTGCTGGAATTGAAGATTAATTGTACATCGATATGACCTCATTAAATTTAGTAATAATAAATTAGGCCCACCTTTATGTTTTTACATTTTTAATATTAAATGTATTATATTTAATACATGGGCTATGTTACCAGAAATTTTAATAAATAATTTTCAGGATTTTCGCTGTAGGATTGATATTTAAGAAAGTTTTTACATACAATTATAAAATAAATAAAATTATATTGATATTTTAAACAAAAAAAACATTTCTTAACATTTGGTAACTTTTTATTTCTAATCAAGCTCAAAGTATATATTATAATTTATAATTATATCAGAACTCAAAATACAATTGTAAATTCCCGAAAAGTAATTTTCACTAATTTTAACTTCACTGGTTGGCCTTATTTGAAACAATTGGTTTTTCCAGTCATTTCTATACATGTAGCACATTTTAGACTTTGCAAGCCATACTGGAGCGAATGTAATAAATTAACAACCTATCACAATCCTTTGGACAGATAAGTCATTATGTAGCTCTTTGTAAATAGTACTTGTTATGTGTCTGACGTCACTCAAAAAACAAATTGAGACCAACTTTTCGGAATATTACTATATTCGATTTAGTTTCAGAGTATTATTATAGTATTATAGTAGTTTTAATTGAAGCATAATAATACAAGTAGCCACAATAAAGCGAATGAGTATTAGCGTTCTACGCATAGGGTGACATAACCTAACTCTACTTCAAATCAGAAGTGAAACCAAAAAATCCAAGACCTTGGCGCTTATGTTTACGTTGTGATTAGTAGAAATATTCACCATTACAGTCTAAACTGAATCAGAAGGAAGCCAGTGGTCCAGGCAGTCACAAAGAAAGGAAGAAGAAGAAACAAAATTAAATATAACAATAATAGAACGAAAAAAAAAAACTAAATATTTTTGATAGAAAAATGTTATAATGGGCTACTTTCTTGAGAAATGTGACGTAAATGTTGCTATAACAACAACCGTCTGATTAGAACCCTGGACCATAAGGAAAAGAGCTGGAAGGTAGGGCGCACCCCGAGGCCGACCGACTTACAGTGGCAGTTTCATTTGTATCCGATCGGGGATTTATCTTCCATCAGGTTGTTTTATCTGCCCTGGGTAATTGCTCTGTCGGCCATTTTCAGCTGCTCCCAGGTTCGGTAACGTTTATGTAGATTGGATTCTACTGCGATAAAGGGTCGACTGGGAATTATAAATTTAACGCTGACCTTTCAACTTTGAGGGCCGCAGTGCCCTCTGCTACAGCTGTCCTTAAATCTAATTTAATTAAAACAATACTCTAAAGGATCCCGTAGCAGATCCTTGTTGGGCAGATTTCAGTAGAAAGGATCGGGCACAAAAGGAATAATTATTGAAAACAAAAAAAAATTCTTTTTCAACCTTTTTTTGTTCTAATCTTAACTTTATTTGTACTCCTCAGTGAAGAAGCACGCGACAACCTACTAACTGACTTTATTTGTATAAATTATGATTATGCTGAAGTTTATTTTTATTTATAAAATTGGAATAAAAAGTAAAGTCCGATATGTATGAGGACATGAAAAAAAAAACACAAAAAAAAGGTATAGTGAATTACAATATTGATTATAGGACTAACAATATTATAAAGTTTAATAATTAGGACATATCCATTAAAAGGAGGACATAAGATATCCAGGAATTAAGGTGATTATTTAAAATATAAAAATAATTGACTTTTCTTTATTCGAATAGTGATTATTATTAATATACAATATCTTAATATAATTGTGAATAATTTAAATATAAAAGTATTTGTAAAGTTTGATAAGATTTAACAATTAGTAAATAAGAAATGGGTTGTCCGAAACCTCTAGAGCTCTTTTCCCTGCTTGTTTACTTCCAAATTTAACTTACTACCATTTAATAAACAAGTTATTGTTGTTGTTTTTTATTTTATATATTTATTTTTGTACTATTTAAATGAAAAACATACACCAGTACTGTGGTTTAAAAATTAGTGGACATCTTTTAAATAAGATTATGATCTATTTTCACCTGTTTATATACTACTGAGTGGTGAGGTAGGTTTTATTCATATAATAAAAATATAACTAATTTGGTTAGTACCAAGATTATCTTGTGATAAACAATATTCATATACGTTATTAGTTTGAATTTTCTTAATGTCTATGGCCTATATTCCAGTCAGAGACAAAAGTATAAATCAATTAAAATAAAAAAAAAATATTGCAATCATTTACAGCTTATTCTAGAACCAGACATTCAGATGATCGGAGCTTGTACATTCACCTTAGGTGTTTAGAGTAATCCTTACATCCCAATCATCCAATTCCTACTTCTTCCCACTTTCAACTTCTGCTCCCTATAGGAACTGATAAAAAAAAAAAAACACTGTCTTACCGTATTGTCGATGTGGTGTTAGATTGTGCTGTTGACTGTGTGTTCTATTTAGCACAGCATTAGTGATATACAAATATAGTTTTATAGTATTAATTGTGCTAACTTATCGTTCGCCTAAAATTGTTGTGCTCACGTTACACCAAAAAATATTATATTTAAAATTTTTTTTCTCACTGTAAATAGAATGAGTCTTGATATCGGATATGCAGGAAAATTAACTGGTAAGCACATTCTTGATGGGTTTGAGGTTTCGGTACATTTGGTTTTGAGTATATCTATGTTTACATGTTAGTTATTAAAAATAAATACCTGAAAATTAATTAAATACTGATGATTTGCATTATTGACTCTTACATTATATATAATTGTTTACATTTTTTTAATAGCCTGTAATATAACTTTTTAACATTATCTACTTCTAGTTTTTTGTGCGAAGATCTAGACAACATTGTAACAAGTAGACCTGATCTAGTACAGATCACAAAAGATGAATTAAAAAAAAAATACAATAAATATATTAATTTAACAAACGGTGGTACTTTTATACATATTTAACTTATGAATTTCTAAATAATATTTTATCTTTTTTAATATATATCTTATATTAAACAGAAAGCATAAAAAAATGCATAAAATATCAATCAACATAGTATTTTAATGTGTAACATTGTTCATAAACTTATTTATAAATTAATTTAGGAAAAAATTATCAATTTTATGTTTATGACAAATAAAATATAGAACTAATAATAGTTTTTGCTTAGATATTCACGGTTATTATAATTTGTATAATATATTAAATATTCAGTCCTCAGTCGGTCAGTTATACATTTTTTCAACACCTAGATAAAAATCAGAATTATAATAAGATTATAAGAGATGCACTAAGTATAATTAATGTATATACATAATAAATAATTAGAGGATAGTCAATTTTTGTCATAAATGCTCTTATTTCTTAGTTTAATACATTATTTCAATAATGATAATTCCTCATTGCTAAAACATGCAATAATGACAAAACATTTGTTTAGTAAATGTATTTCTACAAACATATTTGTTTCGTTTAAGTAATAATTAATGGCAATAAATACATTTTGTAGCTTTACGTTTTATATTTTAATTTATAGTTAATATATTTTTTCCTACGTATTTTTTTATTGAACCTATTTATTTATATTTTTGTTATTAATTTCAGAATAATATTTCATCTTTTATAATACATATTTTCATTCAAATAAAAATAAAATTATTCCTTTATCAACAAACATATATTTGTACTATTCAAGATAATTTGCTATCAATAACAATAATAAAATTCACTTCTAATATTCAAGTTTTTCCTAATGAAATAACAAATATATATTTTTATCATATAACTAATTTTAATTAGAGCAACAAATTATGTTTGAATTATTTTCTGACAAAATAGAAGAAAGAAAATAGATGCGTGATTTGTTTTATATTTTTTTTGTTCTTTTTCATTCAATTATTTTTTTACATATTTTCATTTTTCTGGCTTTTTATCATTATATATAATCTGTACATATATATATTATTTTCAATTATACAATTTTCTCTCTTACTCGAACATGACTTTTTTTTGTTAATCAAAAAAAAAAAATAATCAACACTATTATAAACATTTTAAATACGGAAACAATATAAATAAATAAAAACCCAAACATGGCCGTCCACAACTATATATTATAAACAAACAATATAAATAAATAAAAACCCAAACATGGCCGTCCACAACTATATATTATAAACAAACAATATAAATAAATAAAAACCCAAACATGGTCGTCCACAACTATATACAATTAAAATTCAAAATAGCAATCCATATACATGAATATATAAAATATATATATAAAACTAAAAGTAACAAATATAAAAGTGATGATTATAAAAAGATATCAATATCAATATTAATAACAGTTTTTTTAATATATATTCATGGTAAGAAGAACGGGCAATATTTTCTTTCTCCCTACAATATTTCAAAAGAAATTACATTCTTTAATATTAACATTTGTATAACAAAATACATTATAATAATATATCTAATGGAATTAGTATGTACATACAGGTATTGTTTCCATTTCTTCCAATATTAATGCAATAAATGCTTTTTTTCGATAATGTCCAATTTTTATATGGCAGGACTAGATAAATTGATACTTCGACATCAATAACATAAAAATGTTTTATATATTATTTATATTAAAATCATGGTATATTAAAAAAAAAAATTATGATGTGAAGTTAAATTCCTCCATTTACTTGTAGACGTTAGTAATAGAGAAGAGAACTCATTTACACCATTTTTGCTAGATACATAAATACATATGGATGTGAAACATTTTAATACGCTATCATTCCTATAGTATTTAAACAATGATCGATAAATGAATAAAGTAATACACAAAAATTAACATCTGTACTTGTAGCGGTGACTCCATGAAGGATTTTAATACTTTGTAAGGAAGTAATGTTTATTGAACAATGGTTGTGAAAGGAAGTGATACCCTTATCAAATTAAATTTAAAACGTCGCTATCGTGAATCATTCTAATAATAATATAAAAATAATCAAATTTAAATTTACTTGCTATTCATTTTCATTTTACTCAGTTTGTAATTAGGGTCATCCAGCTGCAACATATGTGAACAATGTGAATAGTTTTACCAATGGGCCATTTATAAATGTTTAGTTTATTTTCTTTTATTTCAGGTCTTAATTTTCTATTCAGGTTTCAACAAGAAATCTCCTGACGTGAAAATATTTTTTCATAGGTTATTGCTGTCAATATGCTGAATGGTTTCTTATGTTATTGTCGCTTCATTAATAATTTCAAATTTGTTCCCTTCAAAAAAACAACTAAAAAGGTTATTAATTCCTGTTGAATAGACAAATGTGGTCTCAGTACCTCGGGATTTTGGCAAATCCTTTCACAAAACTACTTTTCTTCTTTGTTTCTATTAGAATTTATTATCTAAAATATATTCTGTTTTTTGTTTTTTAAACTATTAGCTATTTGATCGGTTTTCAATTTTATTTTTGTGTAACTGAGATTTATTAATCTTTCTTCTAGTTTCTATGAGAGCTCTTTTTTTTTTCCAATAGACATCAATAGTTTTTGAAATATTACTTACTGTAGAACGGAGCCCGACAAATGTATATTTGTAGAACTCAATGAATACTTTCCTTTTTGACCAATATTACTTAAAACAAATGAATTGTCAAAAATTAATTAATAATATTTTTTATTCATAATTTTTAAAATCTACAGTATTACAAATCACTTCCCTATTTGTTACCGTTATCACATAATCCATCATGTTTTGTCACATAATTACAAAACAAATTGTCAACAAATAACTTTGGTTTTGAAGACGACATACTCTTCTGTGTTGTGACTTCCAATACTTTTTAGTACCCAGTATTTTAACGACACATCTTTAAATAATAATATAAAAAGTTCAGCGTTTATAACGGAAAATTTCATGAGCTATCATAAAATGGTTCATCTTAGAACATAGCTTTTTTTTTTCTTTTTTTTTATCAAATCATTCATCTCGCCATTAAAATAAGAAATATGATTATAAGTTTCAATTTTAACTAGGAATGATACCATACTTTACAAAGACAATTTTAATTTCTTCACTAATGTTTCTAGTCAAATAAATAAATAATTTAAACAAATAAATTAAATATATCTTAATAACATAAAAAACTTTATATAAAAATATATATAAAAGTAAAATCTTAAGCTTACTGACGTAGGTCGGTATCTTCATTTATATTTTTGGTTCCAGTGAGTCAAAAAGGTGATCAGTTTTAGATTATCTCGCCTTGAGTGATTTTATAAAACTGGATATAGCTGAAGAACCTAGGTACCTTATCGTGAGTGAGCCAATAGATGATAGAAAATTTGTTTGACTGAAAAATGTTTTCTTGTTTTGTGTGAGTTTGTAGATCTAATTTCTTCATAGTTTGGATCATAACAATGAAGGTTAAATTGAAGGCATTAAAATGTACTTTACATCGACATTGAAATATATTCCTTACAAAGAATGAAGCATTCCTTAGTGCTAAGTAATTTCATGTACAGTGGTTTCTGATAGATTAAATTCTAATGAATATTGCTATGGTGAGAGATATTAATGAAAAGAGGAAGAGAGGGGATGACTATGCTGGGGGGGGGAGTATGAATTTGAAAGATCCAATAATGTATGCAGAGAAGAATAGCCGTTTGAGGGAACCAATAATTTTGCAGATTCAATGGATATTAGCGGTGAAAAAGAGATATGAAATTTAAACAAGAGAAAGAAATAGGTGGAATCCAGAAGTAGGAGTGGGATATTGAAACAAATGTTTCTGACCTCATAGTGATAGTACCATTTATATGTTCAATGTGATTGTTGGGCGGACAGCATTCCGTTAAAATTAGTTTCTGCAATGCCACAGCGTCTGCAATGTACATAAGAGCCAAAGATGATGCAATAAAGTATATAATGAACAGTGTATTATTAAATAGTTTTATTTTAATAAATTACTTGCTGCAAATAATAGCAATATTTTTATTTTTATTTAAAGCTATTGTGTAGGAATAATTTTAACATTGATTGTTAATATCAATAACTTGTATTGAACCATCTATAATATATACCATCGATCTGTAAGACAGCGGGTTTTATTTAAGTAATTTAAAAATAATTTTAAAGTTAATAAATTTAATCAAAGAAATGGTAACATTTTTCCCAAACATGAATGAAAAACTTCTTTATTTATATAATTTTACAGTGATATGAGCTTTGAAAATAAATCTTAAGTAAAATATTGATTTATTTATTGTAGATATAAACGGCCTGAGAAAGATGACCTCAGTAAAGAAACTGCTGTTAATAAGCAGAATTTTAAATAACCTAACACAAATTTTTTTTCTTACCTCCTTTATAGAATAGATAAATAGCAGAATTAATATATATCTATATATATACATATGTAGTTAGCGCCCTACATAAAGGAGGTAAGAAAAAAAAAACACACACACAATACTTATAGTATTTTTATTTAAAATAAAATTAAATATCCTGACTGAAAATTATTGTTGTATAATTTCACATTTAAAAATATGATTTTAAAGTAGTTCATTAACTTTTTTTCAGTCTTGTTTTTTTATTCATATTGATAAAATGAATACATTAGATTAAAAAGTCAGTTACAGGGTTGTCATCAATTTATACTATATTATCTATCAGTTGTATGTTTGTAGAGTGTTTTTTATACATTACATATCCTGAAAACCTTTCTTTCTTTATAATAGTATTTCTTTCAACAATACTGGACAGTATAACTGGAACTTTAAATGAGTTTATGCAATAAAACGTTATGGAGCAGGCATTTGCGGCTTAGATTATTCTTGGAGAAGTTCTTCGATGACCACATAACTCTTAAATAAGGCAGGCGATGACGTAGAAGATGAAGGGGGAGGGGTAGGGGGAGGGAGAATGCTCCCCTGGGTCTTCATCCGCCTTATCAACTTCTTTCTTATCAGAAGATACGGTGAGGAGCTGCTTCGAATCTTAGCGAATCCTATCTGATCCTGTGGGCAATAACACGTGCCGGCTTCAGCTCTGGAGGATTCAATCAGAACATGACTTTCAGTTCATCTGCTGCGTCTTATTATTATGTCGATACCTTGCAATGTTATACAGAATTGTGCTCTCTCCTTGTTAGTACATAAAGCTATATCTAACTACACTAATTTTAAACTATAAACGCTAATCCCGACAGTAATAAATTTTCGGTAACGTAGGTAGGAGGTTTTCAGAGAATAGTATATACCTTCACAAATATTAATAATGATGACACTTACTTACATATTGAATCAAAGTAGTTTCAATGAGAAGTAGATTAAATTTCATATGCCGTATTCGACCGTACATGGAACATCTAGTAAATGCAAAAGCATCTACATTCTGTCAGATTTCTTCATTTGAAATAAATTATTAATCCTAAATAAATAATTATACTTGACGAAATATTCAAATGTATTTTAAAGATAATTAATAATGATATTAATTATATCCTGTCACATGTTTAATGAAATAAACACCTTTGTTTACTCAACATTGTTTATTCAATTTATTAATCTCAGTCGCGATCGTAATTCGCCTAAAACTGAAGACAATGTTTTGACAATCTGCGCGTTGTGGGTGCGAAATTGAAAAAGAAAGTATCGAACTTTGTTTTGGAATTAAATTTGCTCTAAGAATGTTACACTTTTTAGTAAAAACACGAATCATAATAATAAATAGTTTTATGTGCATAGCGATTTATGCCTTCATGGCAGGATGGATAAAAAAAGTGCCCTGGAGGATTCATCTTAAAATCTAGAGTTAGTTGGGCTGGAGAAACACTGGACGAGGTAACAAAATTAACTATATCTTCAAAAGGCCACATTAGTATGACCCAACTAAAATCAAATCAACATTTTAAAAATTGTAAAATGAATTGTTGTAAATTATAAAACAAATACAAGGTAATATAAATTTACTAAGAAGATATTTATTTTTTTGTCCAATTTAACTGTAATTTCCGTTGTTTTTTAAAATCTAATTTTTAAAGGAGTATTAATTATCCTAAACTTTCATCAGAACTTAAGTTACAAATAGGTTGGAGCACATCAGCTGATAAATTAATATCCATAAAATTTTTATCCAGTTAATAGTATTTCATCCAAGAAGATGCTTGAAGTTGGCTAAGTTCTGACCAGTTTATAATTAAGTTTTACTTCAGAGATTTAAATTTTTAATTTTAATGACGGACCCGCAGAAAAAGTCTTGAACTTCTCAGCATAAGTTGTTAACCTGCAAGATAGATAACCTCTCCCTTCCGCCTTATGTCCCAACAACCTCCCCCCCCCCCAAAAAAAACTAATTTGAAATCTTCTAGACATGCCACACTCTGTTTAATATTATATATTTTTCTAGTTTTAATCTTATTTACAAAGGTAATTTTTGTATTATTGAGATTAATAATTGTTATTATTGTTAAATGAAAAGAAACCGGCAAAAAAACATAAACACTTAAGAAGTATCATCATTTAATTAGATAGATTTAGCTACCTTTATTATTTTTAAAAATGTATGTTACAAAAACTACTCTTGTAAAAATTTTGAAAAGATAATATTTTTAATTTATTTCATTGCTATAACTAGTGTAACCCATATCAACAGCAATTCAACTTGGTTAATATAGAATAGAATGAAAATTGTAAATTTTAAATGAGCAAAATATAATAAATGATGAACTACGCCCTTTGTAAGAGAAAATGTAAACTAGGGAGCCATTTTCTCTAGGTTAAAATCGTTTTTGCTTTTTATCAGTGGAGAATGAGCGAGATCAGTAGACACAAGGAGCGGTCCCCTGACTGAGGGATAAAAGAATAGGAGAAGAAGAGAATGGTGGTAATTCATTGTGCCTACTATTCATAGAATCAACATGATTTTAGAAAACAGATAACATCACTGATTAATTGAACGTAATGAAAGTACATGTTAAACACCCTTGTTTGTGAAGGGAGTGACCGCTTGGGTTTCAAATCCGGCAAGAGACCTTGTCTTAGACACTTCTAGTCCAAAGCATCCCTCACTAAATGCTTTATTTAATATGAAAGAATTTTTCAGATTGGACTGACGGTTACTGATATCAGCGGAATCAAAAACCTTTTTAAACAATAGTATAAACAGCATTGGAACAATTAAAACATCATTATTAAACTTCATTTGATATTGGAACTTAAATAAATTTAACTAACGTTATTCTGGCTCATAGTGGCCAAGTACAATGAGGTGATCCAACTTGGTGGGGCGGAATAATCCTTGTATAAATAGCGATAATTATTTACAATGACAAAAGCGAGACTAGAGCGGTGCCCTATATTGGCCAATTAAAAGCTCCTCTCAACGACCGCCAATTAAGAAGCCTAACCACGGCCAATCAAATTTAAACAAATCGATCCCGCCCTCTTCTCTTTGTAGGCCAACGCTTCTGCTTTGGTACTTGCTATTTACTGCATAGTTAATTTAGTATAAAAAATTTTAGGAACAAAATAAAACGAAATTGGTGCAGAATGTATAAAAAAAATAATCATAAATTTCATTGATTGCATAATTATCGCACATAAAGAAAATAATGCTTATCCATTATCATAAAATATGTCTATTAAATAAAATATAGCCTCAATATTGGTAGGCATTTAGTCTCTACATATAAAATTTGTATAATAAATTCAATATTTATGACGAATGACCGGAATAGAGAAAGTTTAGGTATACGAGACTGGAATAGAGAGGATAAAATTTATATTGTTAAATTAAAATGTATATAACTTTGTAATAAGAAAATAATACTGTATCGTGTTTAAAATATTGTATCTTTGTCAATTAGTTTATATTACTGTTTAAAATATACCTTATGAGATTGATTAGTGTGTTGTGTATTTTAGTAATCCAATACATGTTTCGGCCAACATGACGATTATAAAGAATAATCTTAATTTCAGTTCCACAGTCTCACATTAATCACTAAAAAAAATTGCAGACTATTTCATTTAATATTAATTTTTTTTTTTTTGCAATTTTATTTATACAACTATCTGTGTATATCTATATTATTTATACAACAATATTTTATAATTATTTAGAACACATACATAACATATTGTGCATGTTGTCGATAAGTTATTTGATGATAGAATAACAAAATTTGCATATAAAATAATTGATAATATATGAAACAGATGTCAATTAAAGGTTAACTGGCTGTATTATATTACACAACATAAGAATAACCTGAAACTTTTTTAATGATTAATTCGAGACTGAAGCATTTAAATATAAATTATCCTTGACAATAGCTATTTTGCCGAAACGTTGGATATTAAAAATGACTTAATAAAGGATATATTTTATTATAATTGATAAATAGAACCAGACTCAAACGAAAAATAAATACATAGAAAATAATACTTTCAAAATAAAATGCTTAAAATTATCTGTATATCAGCAAATATTATTTAAAAGGTTAACTTAAAGTAAGATACTTGAAGTGTAAACTAATATTATGCGGGAATATTTAGTAATTGACTTTTAGTGTTTGAAATTAAGTTAAATTAAACTAACGTGTTTAAAATTAAGATTCAGGTAAAACTAAGTTTTACTTATAAAATTGAAATAGAAAAAATACTAAGATTGTCCCTGAAATATAATGATAATATGACTAACCTCATTTGGAAATAATATAATATAAAAAGTTATATTGGTTTTAGATTTAATTTTTAACAAAACTATAATAATAAAGTAATAATTAACTCATAATAACTAAAGTAATAAAGGTAATAAAAGTTGGTAATTCAAACTAAAATATTGGAAAATAATACACATTAAATAATTTCTTTTATTTTTAAGGACTTATTTATATACTTATACTTTTAACTAATTTATATTTAGTTTTATAGATTAGGTAATATTAAAGTAGATAAAACTTGGACATGGATACCTGCAACAAATTTAGAAAGTGAGGTTATGAATTTTAAAACCAAGATGTGTTGTTTAAATTTAATAATAATTAATAAGTGAGAATTGTAATTAAAACTTTATTAGTGCTTGATAATGGCCAGGTTGGCCGAGTTCTTGGCCATGTGAAATAAAAGGAGTGAGGTTATGTTTAACTAATCAGTAATATTTATTCTGTTCTGCTGTGATATGATTTGATTTAAAAATTAATGAGGTATATAAAACTGATACAAGAAACCGATATTCTGAAGAAAGGTAATGGATTATTTGGAATGAATAAATATGATTTCTTTATCCTCATACTGACACATGCTTAACACTTGGTTAAAACCATCAAACCATCATTTTGGGAAAATAATTCAGTAAATGACAAATGATTTGACTTTGCACCTTAATTGTGCCATGTCGTTAAAAGCTGATTGTGCCCTACTAGTAGTATAGAAAGCATCGAAAGGGCTAGGAAGAGGGGAAGAGGAGGTTATACCTTCCATAGGTGTCAAGTTCAGTGAAAGATGAAGATAGCAGTCTATATCAAGTGCGCCAGTTATCAGAGGTAATCAGAAATTAATTTCTACAATATTTGCTCAAGAGCCTATCTAGGATTAGAGAAACAAAGGTTACCACAACTTTATTGTACTATGGAAAGATTGGAGCAGCTTTGCAGAAAATATGAATTTAACAGACGTCATTAAAACTCAATGGAAAAAGCTACAAGCGACGTTTGCTATGAAACTATTGCCTCTACCATCGCAACTTCAATAGCCTTATTTTCAGTCTCTTTCGTTTCTTCAAGATCAATTCACACCGAAGACGTATAGAGAAGTCGCTTAAAGCAGGTAAACGCTAAGGTTATAAATGCCTAAGGTAATAAAACAATTGGAAAGGAATATACGGAAGACCAATAGAGTGGATTCGCCAGCCTCTTCTTTGGCGGCAGGATCATTTTTGTCAAAAAAAAAGAAAGGCAAACTGAGGAGAGATATTGATGGTGAGGGTCGATTGAAAGCCGAAGAAGGAAATATTTTTTTCCTGAAGAGGAAAGAACAGGGCATACAAATAGAGATAGACAAAGACGCTTGCTTTTTCTATAGGGTTCTTCCTCATGTTCGGGCTTTATCCCATAATGATAAAAATGTTTCGGAAACATTTCTGAAAACACACTTGGGCAACAGCATAGCATTATTTATTCCCGATTTCTATGATTTATTAGTAGGAGAATTATTATGAGTTTACCGATTTGATATTTCGCATATTTTTTTCTTAACTGTAGACGGATAATATACTAGATATCTTTGTTATAAAAAAGAAATTCAAAGATATTTGGATCTAAAAATAAATATTCAACTACATGTTAATATTTTTACAATCAATTTAATATTTACGAATAAAGCTAATAGTAGCGACTAAAATGGCTTTTAATTCCAGCCGAATGGAGGTTAAAAGAAGCCACTGGGTTAGTGCGATCCCATTGACCTAAGGAGGGGGGAGGGGGAGGGGAAACGGGCCATAATGAACCAATCAACTGGCCGGAAACAAGGACGGAGGGACTGCTGGAATGGACCGGAACGCTGTGTCAATGGTGTCATGAAGGTGAGCTCTTGGAGGATGGGATTACTTTAGCAATGGCTTTCTCTGTAGTATTACACCAATCTTCCCCAATAATATTAAATCTTTATTAATACTATCTAATACATTAACAAATTAAAAATAATTGTTAACATTTTAATATTTTTTTCTCAATAAGTTTTTTTCTTAATAGAAATAGGTGCTACCAAAACCCAGTTTTATTATTTTCACTTACTTTTTCCTTTAATGTTATAAAATAAATTATTTCTATTAACCCAATACTCTTCCTTTTTTTTGTAAATATAAAATAAATTATGTATTAATAAAATGTTAAAAGATTAAACATAGTAATATTAAACAAATAAAAAATCTGCGCACGCATCACACAATATTTATTGATTTACCACATAACATTAGATTGAAATTATTTCTTTTACATTTCAAAATAGCAGTTTCTAAGTAAAGTAAGAGATAGTAAATTCTTACAATAGCATTTTATTAACGATCATGGAAGCACAATATATATGAAATTACATTATATTCAAATTTAAAAAAAAATTCAGTACCTTTTATGAAATACATTATTTTTTCTGTCGCTATGAAAATTCGTATTTAACATTTTTTTGAGGTGTAAAATACTATTATCAACTATTCTGAGTAGAATTTTAACAGTTGATCAATAAATAAAGCCACTTCCTATGGATTGGGATCGCACGCCATGGGTTGGGCGCTCTCGGCTATTTCCGATTTCAAAGTCTGCTTTAGGCCGTTGCGTAAAACGTTTTCTCATTTAATTATTAATCAATTTCATTCAGTCAGTTCATATTTATCTATTTTTCATAACAAATAACTACAGAAATAGTTGATTATTGCATATAAAAAAAAATTACTTTTCTTTACTTCATATTCCATTTATATATAAGCGAAATTAAAAATCTAGGATAGTTTGCACCTTGATAACTGAACTTGTATATTATATTTACTCATAATTAAAAAAAAAAATATTTACACACGATTACAAAAATACGAGAAATAAATATATCAGAACACAAATAATAAATTGTTGATTGAATGTATACATTTTTTTAAATAGAAGATTGAGAATTAGAAAAGAACCAATAGAAATGACTGAAATTTTCCCTACTAACATGTTTATATATTTCTTTCTTTTAATTAATAAAATAATGTATTTTAAGATTCTAGAGAAAAAAATCGTATTACATAGGGAGTGTCTATCAAACACAGTTCTTGTCAACTTTTAATCGTAAATTTATTTTAAAACTTAACCCTGGTCTACTTCGCGAGAAAAAAAAAAGTGTTGAGAAAGAAAATAAAGTTAGGTTAGAAAGAACTGTATAAGACAGGTAAAATCCTTAGTTTCATCAACTTTTGGAGTAATTTTAACTTTTTTGAAATAACATCGACTCTTTAAATTAAATTTTAAACTTTTGCTGCTTTAAAGCTCGTTTTAATTCAAAATATATTTTTCTGCAGGTCTGATAAAAAGACTTAATTCATTTCACTAATAAATTAGTTTTAATTAACATGTTTAAAAATACATCAGCAGGCTCAAATTGTTTCAGGGAAGATATTTGAGAAATATCTCCAACGTTTTTGTATGAATTCACGCATTGGAGGTAAGAAAATGGTACTTATCTTCTAAACTTTATTTAATATAAAATCAATCATATTAATATAATGAGATGGTTAAAGGATGCGGTCAATGAAGAACAAATGTTATTAATTATTAACAATTATTATTAGCAAATATTTTAGGCTTTCATCAGGGCTAAGGACATAAAATAAGATGAAAACCGTAATGAATAAAAGAGATAAAAGAAAATAAGAAAATTTCATAATTATTATTAAAATTATGAAAGTGGGGAAATAGAAAGAAAAGTAATATAGATATTAAAATTATTTGAAATTAAAATTATGAAAAAGTAAAAAAAAGATCATGTAGTACAATGAAAGAATTAAAGAGATGAAGCATAAAGTTATATAAACCAAGAGAAGAGAGCTGTACAAATGACTATGATTTGATGTTGTGGTGAACATAATAACGTGGGTAAGAAAGAAAGAATAAAGAAGATTATAAAATGCAAATATATAAGAAATACCGACAATTACCAGGTTAAAAGCAAACGAACTCTTTTATTCCGTATTTCCTTTTGTTAATAAAGATTATTATCATGTTTTCTTAAATTCTTAGCCCTATGAAGGGCTGAATGTCGGAAAGAAACTTTGATACTAATAAAATTAGATTTTCCTGAGTTCACTGACCGCACCACATCTTGTATAATTTTCACGGTCAACAACTATGACATCATTATCATATTAATATTTTAATCATAAAATTAAATAGTTTAAAAATTGTATTATATGTCAATTACAAACAAAAACTTTTTCGAAACTTATAAATATTACCCTGTCCCTTAAGATAGAATTAAAATTTAAGCGAAAAGCAACAAGACATACTCTTTCGATTATATCATCGGGTTAAAATACAGTTTTCCTGGAGTTCGAAGAATCTCGGAACAAAAGTATTTAGAAGAAAGAACTGCGCAGACTCGAGCGATCGTAAACATAATACCCTTGCCTCTCATCCCCTATTGTTCTTAATGGCCACTTAATGGTTTCGTCTATTCAATACTAAAAGCTTGGATGCCCAGACAAATATCAAATGTTGACATTTGACTCTCTAAGGCTAAAGTCTGGCCATTGCACTCACATCATTACGATAAATTAGATTTAGGATTTGCTAAAATTCTCAACCATAACACCATTAAGATAAGAATATTATATTTCATATTCACATGATTAAGTTATTTTTTTTATTAGAATTTATGCTAATTAACCAATTAAATTTAACTAGCTTGTCTAGTAACATTGGTCCTTGAAGAGTGAGGGTTTAATTTTGTTTTAATAACATTAGACTTTTATCATATTATATTGTTTATATAAGTATGTTAATTATATTTAGTATGTGATCGCTAATATATATTTATATAATTAGTTCATATTAAATTAAATATATAATTAAAGAAAAAATATATAATTGACCTCTAGGCCATAAAAATGTATATAAGTCGGATGTCATACGAAGAAACATAATTCAATTTTATAAAATATTTTGTTTCTAGAATATTTTAATAACTTTTTTCATAAACATTCTTTAGAGGTGCCTGCCTTTGATTTTTTAAATATTATTAGAAGCTCTTCACAAGTATCGGATGATTTCTTTTTAATGAAGTTCTTTAAAGTCGGATGTATCTCACGTTCTTTAGAATTTGAAATGATCGAACATCTATCTCTATTCAATACTGATCACAAGAAACCGGACTGTGTGTAATAAAAAACCAAAAAAACGTACAGAAAAACCCAAAATCGTGCAGTAAAAATATAATGTATATTAAGCACTCAAATCTTGCAATAATCAACTTTATAATATTAATGTATGCAAAGCTTATCTATCAATGTTTAAATCAAATCTGATCTGACTAAAAATTCTGTATATTCCCTCTGACAAAATGAAAAACTAAACATCTCTAATTAAAAACCTATAGTTATCAGCTACAAAAAAAACAACAGAATATAGCAGCGATAAGGAAAATAATAGTATTATTTTATTTTCCTATTATGAAAACTGGAATTTAATTTTCAACTTCTAACCAGTTGGTTAGAAGTTGAAAATTAAATTGAAAATTAAAACATGGGAGTCTTCCTCGATGTTGAACAAGCTTTTGATCGAGCCTGGCATCCAGGTCTGCTCTATAAACTTCGTCAATTCCTACCCCAACATATTTCCTTATAATCCGTTCCTACCTCACTGATAGAACCTTTAAAATAAATCATAACCTAGCCTACTCATCTCTCTTTTCTCAGCCCGCCGGTGTTCCTCATGGTAGTATCTTAGATCCCATTCTTTATACGGTTTATCCAACTGACATCCCAACCCACCCTAACACAGTCCTAACAACATACGCTGATGACACATCTATACTTTCTGTAAACAACGACCCAATGCATCACAAACACTACAGGCACACATAACATCTATTGAAGAATGGTGTAAAAACTGGAGAATCAAAATAAATCCTGACAAATCCCACCAGATCACCTGTACTCTCCGTCGTAAACCTCTGCCCTCCTGTCCTACAGTATCCTTTCTAAATACTCCACTAACCCCTGTTGAACAGATTCGATACTTAGGACTCCATCTTGACAAGAGACTTACTTGGAATCCACACACAAGACTGAAACGACAAGAAACTGCTCGTAGATTCCGATTGCCACAACACTTACTTGACAAACGCTCTAAACTTCCCATTCACTACAAAAAATTAGTATACATTACGATAATCAGACCAATTTGGACATATGGAATTGAGCTCTGGGGCTCCACCAAACCATCAAATTCTTCCCGCATCCAATCGTTACAATCCAAAATCGTACGTAAAATCCTTGATGCTCCTTAACACGTTACAAATAAACTCATTCACAAAGATCTTAACATCCCATTCGTTGCAGATTTTACCCAAAACAGATATGCGTCTTTTCATTACAAACTCCTTAACCATCCTAACCCATTAATTCTTAATTTTTCATCCTTAACAAAAAAATAAATAATGAATAAAATTTAGTAAAAGCATCAAACAAAAGTTGTAATCATGGAACTTTATCCTAAAAGTGTAAAACATGCAATTTTGTGCAGAACAAAACTCAAAACGGGAAATTTTAAATTTCACATTTTGATGTGATAAAAAATTCTTCCATCAATGAAAAATTCATTCTCTAATTAATTTTTAAATAATTTATCTAGGCATTTTGGGGTATTTCTCTAACCTCAGGATCTTCCATTGAAGCATTATGGCCTAAATAAAAGTTATATATTCCTAATAGACTATGAATTACGTTTTTGGTAACCATATATTTTAGACAAAAGGGGTGGATATAAAGAATGTTACATTTACACATATAAAAAAAGTATGATTATTGCTAAATATGTGATTATATAGACATTAAATAAATTAATAGATGATTTTTATCTAACTAATGTTAGATTGTAGCGCTTTTATAGAATATCCTGAGGATGGGAGAATACCCCAAAACTTCCAGAGAAGCTACTTTAAATAAAAGAAGATAGGAAAGTTCATTAAAGTAAGATTTTTACCTCTAAATAATAAATAATAACGTGTAGTATAATTATGTTATGATTTAAATGAACAGTGGGTATATTATTAAATAGTAAATTCCTTAACATTTTACGTTTTCCAATACTCTGTCCTTCAATATACTTTATTTTTTTATTAACCTGAACTAAAACAGACATTTTAAGTTTTTTAAATTCAATTTTAAATGTTTCAGTCTTCAGTTTTTTTTGACGATCAGAAGAATCAATGAAAAGTCGAAAATATTTTCAAATTTCTAGCCACATCAAGTACATCTCAAGCACACTCTACGCTAAGTAAGCTGCTTTTGAGGGAGTATTAGATCATCAATAAGTTCCTCTTGAATGGGAATCTTTAGTACTGAATTTTAGATGGGTACAACAATAGTGGGATTATATTTTCTGACCTTTATACCTGTAAGTATTTGACTTAGAGAGTAAGCATTGTTCAGATGAAACCGAAACAAAAAATCCATAATTTATTACAATTTAAAAAGTACATAGATTTAATCAGTATAATTTTTAATTGTTCATTTTCTATGAAAATAATTTGTCATATATTGCTAAATGTAATATAATTATTTGCCTGTGAATAATTGGATTGGAATTTAAAATAATACCCAATAACAATTATATTGTAGTGATATTTTACATTTATAATAAAATAAAACAGAAATATTGGCTATTGCCATAAATAGTAAAAGGACATTGGTAAAAAGCAATATAATAAAATACTAAAAATTTGACATCTTGTAAAATGGAATAAGTATCAGTTAATTATTGTTTTAGTATATATAGAATATGTAGGGTTTGGATTTTAAAAAATATAATTGTGTCATAGTTTTAAATTAAGAATTATTTACCATTTATAATGAATTTATTTAATATATAGGTTTATCAATTATCATTTTAAAGCATTGTATTTGTAAATAGCATTTATATAATCAAATTTTAAGTTATTTAAACATTTTTCCTAATTTTGGATCGTAAATTTAAATAGATTAAAAATTTAATAATCCTTTAACTGGAAGATTCTTATGGTATTAAATGGACTTAGTGAATGACACAATTTCTTCCTTATTAAACTATAATAGTTTATTTCATATCATACAGCAACGTTTCGGGAGATTTCCCCCATCTTCAGGCTGTTGATAACAAAAACCTATATTT
>NW_027111618.1:74644-75877 GCF_000696795.3 Halyomorpha halys
AATAAAATTATAAAAGTTGAGATGAATTAATATAATTTGTATTTATTTATTTTTTTATTTTGTGCAGTCATTTTCAGAAATTTTGATATTAGATGTTAATTTTATTTTTTTATTTTTAAGTAAATCTAATAATAGCTGAATTTAAATATATTGAAGGTTGATATAACAAATAAATAAAATTTAAAATAGATTCAATCGATTCTTTTTGAATCAATAGAAGAATTAGATAGATAAGATAGATCTTTAAAATAATACTTTAGTTATTACTGAGTGAATATAAAAACTATTAAAAAAATGCAGTGTACAAGTATACAATACAAAAAACAGTAGCAATTAACAAAGAAATGTAAGTTAAGTAGAATTATTTATACAACTGTCTCAATTCCACCTGTGCCATATGAGTTACAGTAATATATCCTCATTAACACAATCTAATTGCCAAGTTGTTATTTGACATGGTTTTTCCCCATTACGTGTCTCTCCACGCGTTCTGCATAAATTGGCACTCTGCTGAGCAATGAAATTGAAGTTTAAGTAAATTAAAAAGCTTCATACTGTTACATTTATAAATTTGAGTCTTTTTAATGTTTATATTATTAAGAGAGTATATTTGCTTGAAACAAAAAAGTGTGGATATTGATTTCTGTGTAGGCATAGGTATAGGTATATGCTTAAGTATCTATTTATTTTATAATTTTCGTAATTAATCATTATGAATAATGGAACTAATTAAATAATTTCTGTATTCTAATGTATATTTTATATACAATATCTCTGGGTCTGAAAAACACTCACTATTGAGTTCCTCTAGTCTGTTGGTATAGATAATAAGACAATATGACATTATATTATATATTATATGATCGCAGCTAAAAAAAAAAAAAATAAATCTGGTCAAAACTCATGAGAACTACACCATGACTTTCATACTTTTTTTTGTCCTTGACCTCATACAAACTAAATTCTCAAAATTCCATATAGACCTTTCCAACCATCCTAATCCTTTGGTTCAAACCTTATCTAGTTCCAACCATCCCTACAGCCTACCTAGAAGGTTGAAACGACAGTGACCGAGAAACTTATTGTAAAATAAAAATGGACATTTGGAGTTCTGGCAATGGTCAGATTGTCCACTCAAGTTAAGTGTTTGCGGCTTTAGCACACTTGCTCAGCCTCCATTACCAGTGATGCGGCGAGAGGGATGTGCTGGGATCTTTTGAGCTCTGCTCTACC
>NW_027111618.1:77592-105877 GCF_000696795.3 Halyomorpha halys
GAGACTAATGTGAGTCCCTTTCATTATAATATAATAGCCATTATGCAAATATTGCTAATAAATCAAAATTATAAAAACAGGAAAATAAAACATATAGTGATAATTCAGAGTAATAGAACGTGAAAAAAATGAATAAAAGATAAATAGAGATGAATGAGGGAGAGAGCAAAAAAGCTACAATAAAAATGAATGATGAACGATATAGAATAAAAATTTAAATAAAGAAACACTATTCCTAATACAAATTTTGAAGGTAATGAAATATAACTTTTTCGAATATTTTTTTAGAAAATAGAAGTAGATATAAAGAATATCATAATATTTATAGATATTAAAAAATGTATTATTATGGTTAAAGATTGAATTCATTGATATAAAATTTATCATTAGATAATTAAGGAGTTATTTGTAAGGTTCTAATGTTTTTTATTCGGAGGAAAAAGGAATATCCCGAAACTTCAGGAGAAACTATGTTAAGTAAAAGAATAGAATAAAGGAAAGTTCATTTAAGAAAGATTTTTATCACTACATAAAGAATGATATAAGTTAGTATAATTATTGCACCTCTACTGAATACAGTCAATTCTAGATAATTTCAAGATAATATGTATTATTGATTTTATCAATTTATTTTACTTAATACTTAATTTTATGATTTAAGTAAATAGTGGATAAAATAATAAAAATTAAATCCCAGAACATATCATGTTTTTCGTAAAAATAGGTTTGTAGGAGGACAGTTTAAAGACATGCCTGATCCGTAATTGTTTTAGATTTTATTTGTTTTTTAAACAACTACTAATTATAAAGTAAAATAATTAGTGCAAGTTTTGTTATTATTGATTTATTATAATAAAAATTTATCGAAATGCTCTCCTTAGAAGTTTTTATTAAACAAACCTCAATATTTAAGTGATTAATTTAAAATTTATTATATTAAACACTCACTTTGTTTTCTGTTTTCCCTCCTGTCATTAAAATCGAAGCCGAGACTAATATGAATAATAGTGTGGTAATTCTAAACAAAAGGATGTAATAAAAACAAAGATGAATAGAAATAAATGAGGGAGAGAGCACTATAGCTAAAAAGGAATGATATATGAGAATAAGCGATTCAAGGTAAAAATATAAAAGAAGAAACGCTATTCCTAATACAAATTTTGAAGGTAATGAAATATAACTTTTTCGAATATTTTTTTAGAAAATAGAAGTAGATATAAAGAATATTATAATATCTATCTATCTATCTATCTATCTCTCTCTCTATATATGTGTGTGTGTGTTTGTGTATATTATCATGGTTAATGATTGAATTTATTGATAATTAATAAATTAATAGATAATATACGAGTTATAGTAAGGTTCTAATTTTTTATAGGGTATTCTGAGGATGAAGGAATACCCCGAAACTTGGAGAAAAATTAATATCAAAGAACAGAATAAAGAAAACTTCATTAAAAAAAGATTTTTGTCACTTCAGAAGGAATAATCCAATATAGTATAATCATTGTAACTCAACTGAATACAGTCGATTCCTACCGTATATGATGTTATATAATCAATACTTGAAGATGATGATATATTATTGATTTTATCAATTTATTTTAATTGATACTTAATTTCCTTATTTAAGTGAACAATGGGTAAACTACTAAAAATTTAATCCCTGAACATTTTACGTTTTTCAGCCCTCCTTCCTTCCATGAGGAGAACTTTAGTTGTTAATTAAACTAAACTGAAACTGGTTTTAAAGTCGTTTTACAAAATCATAAGAGTATTTTTTTTTATTAGACAAACCGAAGAATCATTAAAAAGTCAATAATATTTTTAACTAGTATTCAGGGATACTCACAATTAATTAAATTAATAAATTAATTAATAGTAATACTTAAATGATTCATTTAATTTTTTTTATTTTAAAGATCTTTTTTTTTTGTTTTGTTTTTTCTTTCCTGCCATCAAAATCGAAGCCTAGACAAATATGAGTTCCTTTGAACTCCAATAACGTTAGTGAAATCGAATTGTTCACACAAAGTGGTTTTAGTAAGATTCGTTAATTGTAACAGTGCAATTGTTTGTTAAATTAATACCGTCCCTTATTATGGTACATATTTTTTTAAAGAGAAATTTGTTAAAATGTTAACAGAAAGACAGTATCGGTTCAAACAAACTACAAGAGCCTTTTCACTTAAATAAGCAGCTTTTGTAAATTTAATATTTAATAACTCCCTCAAGATCTTTTATTCGTAAAACCACGGTATACACCAATATATTTCGGTGTATCATTCTTACTTTTTCTAATTTATACTAATATAAAAGTTCAATCAGATTATTCCTGAAATCTTGATAAAACTTTTCATATTTGTTCTTGTCAATTAGGGACTTCTGTTGCTGAGGGAGACGAGGCCTATACGTTAGAAACCTCGGAACTGCAGCAGCGCCTGTTCGAATCCGGCCTTGGGGGCTAACTTACATTTTTTCAGTGGTATAGTTTTTTCTTCGAGAAATAAAAACTTGATGATTGCCATGGTTAGAATAGGATAGTACCCCCGTAAGTCAGAAATAACCAGGAAGGGGATCCTAAAAAAAAAAGGATTGTTACTGATTTCAATATTCGCTCTGCAGAAAATGTATTGGTAGCCTGCACCCTAACCACCCCTTAACCTTTCTAGTTTATTTATGCGAGAGTTTTAAAATAGTATTTTTTTGAAAAAAACTTTTTTTGAAATCATTAAGATATCGAAATTGACTACTACGGAAGATGCTATGATAAATTGCTCTCAAGACATAAAGTTTTGACAATTGCAAATTTCACTAAAGAAATTTTTATTAAAACCACTAAATACATCTATTTAATGCTTGTAGTTAGTTGTCTTAAAAACTTATTTTGGAAATTAAATAATGGATCTAGTTGTAACAAATAAGAGAGGCATTATTGTTAAACAATTAGTGAATATACGTTTTTTACAACAATGACAAAACAACAAATCGTTACCAACCATCTGCACCGGTTGTTTCTTATTCCAATTGATGAAGTCAATATATAACACAGGTCGTTTACGACCAAACCACTTGACTGAATTATTACTTTTAATACTCAGTCAACGCATGATTTAATGTTCTTTAATATGTTTCATTATATAATATAACTTTATTCACTAGGGCCCACCATTTAGGATTTATATACGAATAATCTAAAACAGACCTATTCGAACGAAAATTTCTTGTTCGTTACTTCATCAAATTAATTAGTTGCTTAGAGTCCTATTTAAGACTGCCAGAAATGTGGTTCCAATTTATGTTTGGTCTCATTTGTAGTATACACCTCACTTTTGGCAAAAGTAATCAATACACTTGTTCTGACACGAGCTAAAACGATCATCAAACTCTTGGGTGGTACATGTGGGATACAGAATTTGGAATGGAAAATAGTTCTATGCAAGCGCCAGTTTTAAATCCTGTTGGTATAAAAGTATTCAGAATTTTCCACTCCTTATGTTAAATGAATTGAAGTAAATATATTTCCATAATCCGATATTTTATACGAATATAATTAGAAAATAAATATAACCATTATTTTATATTTTGTAAAATATAATTCATAAAATATTCGTCACGATATCTTGGAAATTAGGGCTTCTTCTATTTTAAATAGATTAGGTTAAGATAATTATAACCTCTTTTTTAAAGTTTTTTTTTCAAAATTATATGTCTAATATTTTAATATTTTATGACACTATATTGAGCAAAAAATTCAAACCTTGCTTTAAATTCTTATTATGTAGAGCCAAATTCAATGAACGATGTACCGTTATCGGTTAACTAAAGAAGTAGTAAATTCGAAACGATGCCTATATATTTCTATAATACGATATTTTATACAAATATAATTATAAAATAAATATAATATATAAAATAAATATAACCATTATTTTATATTTTGTAAAATATTCGTCATGATATCGAGAAAATTAGGGCTTCTTCTATTTTAAATAGATTAGGTTAAGATAATTATAACCTCCTTTTTAAATTTTTTTTTTTTTGCAAAATTACATTTCTAATATTTTAATATTTTATGACACTATAAAGAGCAAAAAATTCAAACCTTGCTTTAAATTCTTGTTATGTAAAGCCAAATTAAATGTAAGATGTACTGTTATCGGATAACTAAAAAAGTAGTAAATTCGAAACGATGCCTTATCTCGTTAGAAAGAGACATAAACCTGCTAACATTAGAAATATCATTAAACAAGGACCTAAAAAAAGAAGAAGAAATGCACTCAACAAAAAACAGTTAAAATCCCCGCCAGACAAGAGGATGAAGGAGCTGCTACAAGATGTGATGGAATCTATATCCAATATGATGTACGATGGCTTCGACTGGGTAACGGAGAGAGATATCTTGGATGATGTTCTGGAGAAGAAGGACGCAACGGAAGAAGAGGTAAGGAGTAGTTTATTTCTTAATGAGGAACAGTATGTTTTACTTTCACTCTTTCTGTAAACAATTAGATAATAAATTTAAGTTGTTATGAATCATATTATAAGCAACAGATGAATTAGTATTAGATGTAAGCCATCTTATTCTTTATATCAATAATCAAAAGGTAGACAGAAAGCAAGAATGATTTGGAATCAGGAAGACCCCTACACTATTATTTAGAATCAGGAAGACCCCTTCACTATAATTCTGATTGATACTTACTTGTACATGAGATACTGAACAGCAAGAATCTTGGGAAATGCCCCTTTTGATTCAAGAATGCATGTTTGGCCATGAATCGCACAATATTAACAACTTGCACCCCCTCCGTGTCCTATCCAACTATAATTGTGAACGAACCACTTTCAAAATTTTCTCGGTAATCTATTAGGATTACCCCGAAATGACCAATATGAACTTCCCTCTTAGGTATCACCAGTAGGAACTACCATTGTGATCGACTGTTTATGTGTCCCTTTATGTTTTACCTTTTAAAAGTAAAATGCTAATCATCGAGTATAGTCCATCTAAGATAAATTTGCCTGTAGTAGGGAAAGGGAACTTGTGCACCTCCCACCCTAGCCTCTTCTCCCTCCTACAAGGAACAAACCAAGAGGCAGTCTGGAACTTGGTAACGCCCAACCAGTCCGGGATTAGATAGCTACTTGAAACACATTTATTTCCCCTATTCTCGGTCTCCAAAGTTACTAAGACGGGAGGTTACTAGTTTTTAAGGTTATCCTTTATCTTTGACACGGACTGTTTCTTATTGATTCTTGTTTTACTTTGTTGACAAATATATTGACAACCCTGTTCTAACTTGCTATTTAAGAACACTCAGTATCTTCCAAAAAGTAATTTTTGAGATTTAACAATCATCGTGATCAGAAGAAAGCTGCTTCTTTTGAAGTTTAAATTTGATATGAAACAGTTATTGCAACTATTTTCTTAATTTTACTGTTTTAAAATGCATTATATTTGGTCCTCACAGGCAAACGCATCTCGGATGCACTCTACCTATCAGTTGAGATTATATTTTTTATTTCCTTGCTACCTGATTTTTTATTCAACAAGACAATGAAAACAAAACAAAATTACCCTAAGAATTGAAAATTTCCACTCACATTTTATGTTTTAGACATAACAAATTAAATCTCCATTTAATGGAGATTATACTCATTATCGGCGGTCCTTTTGATGAAAATTCTAAGGATTGTGCGTGTTGGTACCTTGATGTCAATGGATCTTATCAAACTCTATCCAATATTTTGGCTAACTCATGCGCAAACTACTTTGACACATATCGAAAACTGCTCGCCCGATTTAGCTCAAAGACGTAGAATATTGTAAAAATTGTTCAGTATCAATTTTGTCAAATTCTATCTCTTACGTTCCCTTTGAAGTTTGTTCATTGACACACTCAGATTAACAAATAGCTCTCCCCTTACATTTTATTCTCAAATTAAAGATCATTAGGCGACTTTGAAATATAGAGTTACGCGAGTTAGAGTTACGCACTCCAAGAGGCATTGTGAGGAAGGACACTTAAACATGTGTATCATTTGTGGAATTGAACATAATTTCCAGGAAAGTTTCACACCTTTATGTATTTTTTAGTTATCTTTATTTCCATCTTATCTCTCATTTACGGTATCAATCCTTACGGTCTTCCTAGTTCCCGTGGCAATTTAATTTGGGACACACTGAAGTTGTGATAGAATGGAACCAATGTCACACAGTGGCGTACCTCCGATCTAAATGACCCTAATTAGGTTTTCCCATTGTTAATTAGATATTAGCACAATAGATAGAAGATTTATTTTTGTTTTTTGGCATTGAGGACTTAAACAGCCTCAGACTGGGAATGTCAAGATTCATTTCTCCAGCCAGCAGCAAAATAAATATTATTTTTTGAAATAAATAAAATATACATCCTTCTGAACCCAGTGCTCTGGGCCCTCGCACCAGCCCGCTCAGCTTTCAGGTTCTCAATAGATAGATTTCACAGCCATGTGATATTAGCAAATAAAAAAATCAAAATTGCAATTTTACTGATTACAAAATATATCTGAGAACGGCAGAATAATGGAGAAACGATAAGTCCAAACCGGTTGGGGTAAACCCAAACATCCTGGGTAAGCCAAGTTTATACTTAAAATATTATACTTGTACTTCCTCAATACATTCTTCAATAAATACTTTTAATACCAAAATCGAGTTTTTGAGTGTTAATAATTCGTGTTCAAAACTATTGTTGATGTTCCATAATTATTGAGTGTGTGTGGCCAGGATATGTAAGTATGTATTAAAATGAAATGACTACTTTCCAATCATCGCGTATATTGCTTAACACTTATACAACACTCTAGCGTGTGTATTTCGCTTCGCTTTATAGGATTCCATACGAATTATTGTATTAAGTGGTGGGAGAGAGCTAGCTGTATAAAGAGTACACAAGTTCAGTCTTGTACAGATGCCGGTCAGGATGTATTCTGTACGTGAGATCGTTGAAATCGCACTGTTCACCCCAACAGACAGCTGTCTTACATGGCAGGTTCTTCTACTGGACTCAGTTCAGAACAGAGGATTGCTCTACCAGTAGATGGGCCCATTGCGGATACAGACTGCGTGACTAGAAACAAGAGGAAGTGGACCGAGGATCCAATATAGGCCAAGTGATTTAAGTGCCAAGAGTCATGTGAGTTGATATGCTCCGACTGTGTACTGAAGCAAAAACCATCAACTTGTAACGGTGATTGCTGAAGCGTCTGATGACATCATTTTGACTTACAGAGTGACCAAGACGTCTTCAGTACCTTCTCCAGAATACGAAAATTAATGGACAGCTGGAGATTTTAATAACATATCAGCCTACAAATTGTTCAAGAATAATTCTATGCTCCCCACAGGAAGTGAAAACTGCAATATGTCTAACAGCAAGAAGAGGATGCGATGTATATTCAAAAGGTAGCTCAACTGAAAAAAAACTATTTTCAAGCCAAATTTAATTGCACAAACTCCTGTAATGAACTGGCTTAGAGTCTTAAAGAAATACTTGATTTTTATACAACTTTTTTTTATATCGTTTTTTCTGTGCTAATAGTGGGCACCTAGTATATTCACAGGCTGGAGGAAGCAGGTCAAAGTGGCAGTATCTGTCAAGTGCTGGAAGTGCCATATGAAATTTCTGTCTGAGTCATGCATGTTGATGTGTTTTCACTGTGTGCTGACGTAGGAACAGACTATCCTTCTATTGAAGGATCTGAAGACGCCTTCTTTAGATCCTTCAATAGAAACAGAAACTAGTTGTACACGTATGTCTAAGCCAAGGAAACAAGTAAGGTTCAAAATTGTTGAACGAATATATATATTATCCAGGATTTTACAAAACGAGACTCATCAACACGGCTGAAGAAATTTTCACGCTCGACAGGAAATGCAAGTAGAAGATTCAATACCGGAAGATATCGATAACATGATTATTATTAGTTTTCAAAGTGTTCAAAGTCTTCTTCTATGTTCCCGACAGTTAATGAAAACTGCAATATTTCTACGTGCAAGAAACAGCAAAAGAGTAAAATACAAAATTAGTTGAAGTGGCTGAAGAAATTTTTACGCTTGACAGAAAAAGCTGGAAGAAGATTCAATGCCTGTAGATGTTGATAACATCACATCAGCATATGTAAAATTCAAGAAGTCTTCTGAATATTTGACTGAAAAAGAAGACTGTTGTACTCCAAAATGCAAGAAGAGCAGGGTACAAGGGAAATTCCAAATTGGTCAACTGATAATTTTTTCAGGATGCGAGGAATTTTTAAAATGATGCTCATTGACACGGCTGAAGAAATTTTTACGCTCGACAGAAAAAGAGTAAGAAGATTCAATGTCTGAAGATGTTGACAATATTACATCAACATATGGAAAAATCCAAGAAGTATTCTGTATACTACAGAAAAACTGAGTGCTAAGAGTCTTTAGAGTTGAATGCTTTGACAGTGTACTGAAGCAGGAACCGTCAACTTGTAGCAACACGGTGCCTTCTGAAGTATTTGACAAAATCATTTGGGTCTACTCAGTGCCCAAGGTGTCTTCAGTCCTCTCTACAGAAACATAAACTAGTACTACCCGTACTAGTAAGTCGAAAAAGTAAGATTCAAAATTAATGATCTAATTTACTATCCCAGAACTGGATTTCCGATACGAGGCCCTTCAAGTCGGCTGAAAGTGATGTGTGACAAAAGAAATTTTTTCGCACAACAAAAGTTACTAAATTATGTAATGTTTCATAACCTTTTTTACAAAGTGTTCAAGAAAAGTTCTATGCTCCCGACAGGAAATGAAAACTGTAATATTTCTATATAATAATAAAATTTATTATGTTAAATAATATCGCATCAGCAAATGTAGAATCCAAAGAGCCTTCTGTGTACTACAGAAAATTTAAGTGCCAAGAGCCTTTTAAGTTGAATCCTTCGATAGTATACTGAACAGGAACTTGAAGCAGCACGGTGGTTTCTGAAGAATTCGACAAAATTATTTCAGTCTACACCGTTTCAAAAACTACTGTACATCGTACAGAAACAGAAAATAATTCTATGCGCTTTACTAAGCCGAAAAAAAAGTAAGATTCCAAATCAATGATGTAAAATCCAAGAAGTATTCTGTATAGTTGACTGATAAACAGTCTTCGTTGTACTTCAAATGCAAGAAGATGCCTTCAAAACAAGGCAAATTCTAAATTCCAGGTAAATTCGTTGGGAATTTTCAGAACACGGCTAACTAAATTAATCAGAAATTTTATCAACTAACTAAATTCAATCGAACTGTATCGAATTTGTCTAGAATGTTACTAGACATAGTAAAGTTTTATATTATATTTTTTAAAACATTTATTTTTGCACATTAAGTAAGTTAACATAGCTGTGATAATTGGCTGTATTAGTAATAAACCTATAACATGTGTACACAAAGTATTTATCATTGTAAAAAAAAAGGATTTATAAACCTCTATTTACTAATATTTTTAACGAGTAATTGTTTGTGTTTGAAAATGCAAAATAAAACACCTTAGAATTCTTTCGCACCACTGCAAAAGCTATATAAAGTTCTTGTGTTGAACCCAGAATAGAGAAAAGTACTTTACCAGTAGATGTGGCTGCTGTGAAGGTAGGCAGCTTTTCCAGAAGCAACGGGAAGCGAGTCGAAGATTCAATATCAGTCGTGTGCTGTAAGTGCCTTGTGACCATTCAGTCTGAGTTTGCATAAGGAGAAGAAATCGACAACATAAGTTGGAACAGTGAGTTCTTGATAACATTATACCACCTTTTACAGTGTCCAGGAAGTCTTTTGTACTCTTGAAAGAAAAAGAAAACTATAATCTTTCTACGTGTTGGAAAAGATGCAGAGAAGTTAAGTACAAAATTAGTAGGAAAATCTTTTCCAATTCAGGATCTGGCGGGTATTCAAAGCTTAACTCCAGGACTTAGCATGTCCCGACTTACTCATAAAGATTGTTAAAGAAATTTTATCGGACAAGCTCGTGTAATGAATTTATGCTGAGTCAAAATTCATCGGATCATCATATTAACGCCACTAGAAACAATATAGGCACTGTTATAAATAAATACATTCATAATAAATATTCAAATAATGCAAATAAAAAAATTATAGCCCCTTTGAATAAACAAATATGTAAAGACCTTGGAGATTTAAAGAAATTCATGAAAGATAATAAGGATATCATCGTAATAAAAACAGATAAAACCAAAAAAAAAAATAGAAACAATATATCTAAACGATCATAAGAATAAAATGGAGGATATATTTAATAATAATAAAACATATAGAAAATAGATTAATGAACCATTCAAAGAACTGGTGGATAAAATTAATGTTTACAGTAATAAATTATTTAAAAAGGTTATGTTGAAAAAAGAATTAAAAATAAATTGCAAGTAACAGATTACACTGTACCAAGGATGTATGGTTTATTAAAGTCACATTAAATAACATATTATTAATAATATAAATGGACCAACTGAAGCTTTAGCAAACAATTTTTGAACCCAATGTTAATCAACTAAACAGATCAAATGATTCCAATCATCCAATTGAGAGCTAAACTCCAGGACTTGCCATGTCCCTACTTTCTCATTAACTTGGTTAAAGAAATTTTATCGGAGAGGCTCGTGTAATAAAATGATGTTGAGCCAGAAATAAAAAGATAAAAGAGCTAATGCAAATGCTGAGTCAAATTTACATAACACCCAACTTGAAACGCTTGTTCTGTCCTTTCCGACCAAGAAGGCGACGATTCGGAATCAGAATTTATTGTAAATAACACAAAACTATAATTTATACCAGTAGAAAAGAAATAATGGCGCCTTTTATTATTAGTATGTATTATATATTTTATCATATTTATTATATATTTTATTATTATAATGGCGACTAAAAATAAAAAAAAAAAAAAAGCCCCAACACTATTTTCTATGTCTGTTCCTCAAAGTATTTTGCGAAGTTCCATCATCACATCTATCCAATACGACACGAAATAAGACTGAAAGTAGTTCTCAAACTTTCAGATAGAGGGCGTTTTAAACGATTTAAAAAAGGAAAATTACCCTTGTCAGTAGTGATTTTTAACATCACCAATTTAAATAATTAAATTAAATGATTTTTAAAACTGCAACAACGTTGTGGTTAAATGGGAAAATAGATCATGAAAAAACATGAACCCAATGTTATTTGTGCCAACAATTAAATAACGTGGGCCCAAATTTCAACTTAACACTAAAATGTCTCCTTTTGTAATCCAAAATGTATTCCTCATAAAATGCACCATTAATCCTAGATGTTTTAAAGAAATTAAATAGATCTTTGGTTTAATTTACAAAAAAAAATATTGGCGAATTAATTATATTAAGACTGGTTTGATAAGAGCAGAAGATAGTATCTCTAAAGTTTTTATTTTAATTAAAAGCTTATTGAGGTTTACTGATGGTCATCTTTAAAGCTATTAAGACAAGTGTTTATTATTATCAGCAATATTGCTAGTATTAACTAGTTTGGAATTTATCAAGTACAATATTTACGCTCTGTAGTTCTCCTAATACTTTCTCTGTTCCTCGCTTAACAGTAATCAACCGAAATCATCAAATGTACAAAGACTTTGACCAGCATATACGTTTAACATTATAAGATAATGACCTATTTATGTTATAGCTGCCCACCTATCTTATGCCTCAATAATAATATACAAGGTGTTTCAGGGTAAAATATCCTTAGTAAAAAGAAGAATTAATGATCACTAAACAAAATAAATACCCTAATTTTCGTTAAGGCATTGCTTAGGAGATATTGACATCCAAAGATTTTCATTGTTATGATTAATTTAGGTTTAAATAAACAAATTGTCATGTGTTCCAACTACGTTTTTAGTTAAATGTAAAATTTATCATTAATAAATAATCTTTTCACTTTTTCGAGACAAATTTATTTGTTTAATTAAAATAATTTGTATCCAGGTTAAGCCTCAAAACACTCTATATTATTTCTTTGAATATCCAACGTTTCGGCAAAACCTGGCCATCCGCGTTGACAATCTTGATTATAAATTTACTCCTTACATCCAACAATTTAAAAAGGTTTTGCAGGCTTTATACTGCCCGGGTCATCAATTTCAGTCAAATCACCGTATTTTGTAATTTACCATTAAATTTTAAAATTTTGCTTACAGATTAACTTAAAACTATCATCACTCTTAAAAAATAAAATAAAAAACATTGTATGATAAGGGAGTGATAGAGTTTTTTTTTCGGCCAAGATCCCGTTGGAGTCCTAATATTGCCTAACCACGGTTGGGGGTCAAAGTTCTTCATTTTGACCCCCAACTGTGAAAAAAGTCAACGTCCCAGGCCGGATTCGAACCGGCACCGCCAATAGACTTCAAATTGGTAAGACTGTGTCTTAACAACTGAGCTACGGGTGGTCCTGCTAGAGTTAAGTTAATCTGTAATTAAAAATCGACAAAATTGGATGATTTGATTGAAATTATCGACGCGGGCAGAATAGCCCACAAATAGTTTTTTAATTGTTGGATGTGAGGTGTAAATTTATATTTAAGATTGTCCTTGAGGACGGCCGGGTTTAAATTGTCAAGGTAATCACTTTGAACAACGTTTAATATGAATCTTAATGTTCACATTTCTGGCAATGATCAGCTTCTTATCTCAAGCGTTGGGATCACCAGGAGCTCTACCTTGCCTTCCATAAGGCTTGGCTCAGAGTTCCTCAGGCAGTATTTAAAAATTGTACATAGGTGTGGACGTGTATTTAATTTATTTTTTTTTTAATTTCATTTTCGTGGTCTTGTACATAAATTTTTTTTTTTTTTATTATATTTTTGATAGATTCATATTTTTATTTATACAACTCATGATGGTATATTATTATATTTATATATTTTTTTATTATTTTAATTTTAATTTATTTTGATTCAGTGAATATTAATGTTATTATTTACTTTTTGTTTCTTTTGTTCTTCAATTTTTGTATATATTCTATGAATGAATATTCGAACACTATTAATACTAATAATAAGGGAGTAGTACAATGTAATTATTTAATTGGTTTTCTTTCTTTTTAGCGAAAGAAGATTTTTTCTCATTAAATTCCTTGATCAATGGCCTATTAAAGGAGATATTTAACACATTAAAGTTGAAACGGGTAGGTTTAAATGATGAGCTGCTAAGGAGAGAGGGAGAAACTCGGGTAATATAACGGAGGAAGGAAAGAAGTTTTAATAAGTCCTTTCGGCTCGGCGATAATGGGGAAGCCCGGTAATGGCTGGATAGGGGACTTTCAGGGACTTTGTCCTTTCTTTTATTGGCCAGATGGTCCAATAATTCATTGGCCATGAGGTCCAATACTTCAATGTCCGAGAGGTCCAATAATTCATTGTCCAATATTTGAAGAATGCAATGGCCGGCAGTATTAGCCGTTCTATAATACCTCCTTTTCATCCCTATAACAATTATAATTTTTATCTCATAGGGAGTATTTTATTTATTATGACAGAAAAAAGCGTGTGTGTGTGAGAGAGAAAGAGGGAGAGGGAGAGGGAGGAGGGAGGGGAGAGAGAGGGAGAGGGAGGGGGGGGAGGGAGAGAGAGAGAGAGAGAGAGATAGAGAGAGAGATTATTTAATTATCATAAACAATAATAATGGTGTCGATAGTATATTGTTGAATTTATGGTTGTATTGAATACATGTAGGAGTATTCCGATGATGATACAAAAAAATGTACTCATTTTAATTAGATATCACGTCATAAATCAGTAAAATATAGCGGAAATATATATTTGGTATAATATTGCCCAGCCGTTTTATAATTGTTAGTAATAGTTTAACCACATAAATCTAAAAAGAACAGTGATAAATCTAAACAGGCTCGTGTAAGCACCAAAAGCATTTATGGAGGAGCAACTTTCATAAAAAAAATTATGATTGTTACATAAAATACATTTTAAAATCGTAGAAAGGCTAAAATTGACCAGCATGCTCCACTTTTTATTTAATATTACATTAATACTGTATAAATTTAAATTAGTAGCGTTCTATGGAGCTGACTATAATAGTGAGCGCTACACCAACACCTGTGCCTGTGCCACCTGTAGAATATGCATGCGAGATTTATTACATCTGCAGTATTGTTTTAAATCCAATACAAATACAACCAGGTTAAGAATGATAATAATAATCTTGATTAGGAAAGCATGTGCAAAAATTGAAGCAATATTACTAAGTTAAAAATAAAGATGGAATAGTGAAAGGCGTTTACAAAAAGTCGTTTGTCTAAATCATGATATTTTTTAAAACTTCCAATTTTTGATGATATTATATAGTTATATGATACTGCACATGTTGTACAATATACATGTCAATTCTATGGAAATTTAGTTCGAGAATGGAAACAACAAAAAAAGTTTTACCACATTAGATTATTAAACAAAAAGTGTAAAGTGTTTCATTTTTATTCTACTTTTGGGGTAAAAGAAAGACAATCGGGTAAAAATAAGACATTGTGTTTTCAGATGTATAATTAAGTTTTTTTAAGAAAGTGTCCTATCAAGACAATATGTGTAAAAAAGAAATTTTTTTTTTCTATCTGGTCATTTCTGACATGCAGGCGGAAGTGGGACCCTACCAACCAACCTATTCAACCAGTGTGTGAGGGTCAAGTTTTCATTTTGTGGGATAGGACGAAATAAAACTCCACCACCCCCCTCCTTCCCTGGCCGAACGTATACCTGGCTACAAACGCCATCTAAAAATGAGACACTATTCACAGGTTATTTCTTCAATTCCTACAGAAAAAACTAATAACCAGGTATAAAATAAGATTTTATCGCCACCAAGGACCCATAAATTATACAAATAATCAATAATTTAGAAACATAAAAATATAAATCCCCATTAAAATTTATACTTCATGGAATGAGTTATTTTATTTAACTTATTTATATTTTATATTATGTTATTTCCGGCAAGTGATGCGACTTCAACAACATATTAGGGTGCATCTGGCAAAGTCTTTACCTCCTTGCTCAGCTTACCGGAGGTCTGGAGTGTATTCCCTGAACATTTTTTGGAAAACTAAACTCTCGTTTATAGGCAATTTTGATTATAATAACCTTTTGTATAATGTTTTAAATCAATTTTCGCAGTTTGAATTAGGTTTTTGATTCTGGAATTGCCCAACTAATCGCGTTTTCAAATTGTTGGAAGGATGACACCCTTCTACCCTTTTTCTCTCCCGTAACGAATATTCCTAATACTCAGTTGCAGTTCCATCTTCTAGTATGCTTGATGAAGGAGACAAATATTTATGAAATTTATTATAGATGAATAAATCAATAAATGCATATTAGATTGCATTATAAATACAAATAACGAAGTAAGTGTTTAATTAGCAAAATAAAATACAGTGTAATCTCGGTAATCCCTGCTAATTGCTGCATCGGGGTGTTCGGATAACAGAAATAATGAGAAAAAATATTGTAAAAAAATTCAGCAATATGAATGTACAAAACTTTTTTTATTTAATTTTGTTTACATAATTTATTGAAAATTTGATAGTTTGAAGTTAAAATTTTTTTTATTTATTTAATGTAATTTACAACTGTACAAAATAATACAATAAGTAAATATGTTGTATGTTTCATATACACTTTAAAATCTTGGGAAGGAACTACCCATTGGTGGTACTTCAAACATTAATGTAAATTAGAAGGTCCCGAGGCCATCTTCTTTTCAGACGCCTCGGAGGATTATCAGGGATCGTTAAGGATGAAAGATTAAGAATTAATGAGTTAGGATGGTTAAGGAGTTTGGATTAAAAAATTAAAAAATTATTGCTCATTTATAAATGAAAAATAAAAATAAGAGTTCAACACAAAATTTTTATTATGCATGTTTCTATTATTAATTAAATTAGTTTTACAAAACAAAATGATTTATATAATAGATATCATGTATTTATAATTCCAAAAACAAATTCTTTCCATAGGAATTAGATTACCCAATATATGAACTGTAAAAATTTCTACTTTCGATTTTCGGTGATTATGTTTAACTTGACTCCAGACTGGAAAGAAAAACAGGAATGGTATTTTTTCCTGCTTAGTTTTCTCAAAAAGGTAACTTTTTTTTTGTTTTTACGCCAGTTCGGATTACTAGAGTGTTCGGGGGTACCGAAGTTCGGATTACCGAGTTTACACTGTACATAGAATCATTAAACCCATGTCTACTGATGCCAGGGTACAAGAACCTGAATTTTTCAGGGTTCCTCTTATGTCTTCAAAATATTTCAATATAGTTTTCTTAATAAGTTTCTTTTATTGATTTTTCACTTTTGTATATATATTTTTTGGATCATCGATGTTGTTAAAATACAAAACAAAGTCTCTGACGTTGTACAACGTTTCAAGTAACGCTAGTCATAAAAGTACTTCATAATAATGCTAAAGAAAAATAGAAGATAAATACATAAAAATATAAAAGAAAGTGTAATATAAAAAAAAATGTAAAATGAAATCTAATAAATAAAATAATAATTTTAATTTTTAAATGAGAGGAATTATAAAAGAAAAAAAAATGTTACATTGATGTATCTGAATATAAAAGAACCTAAACGACAACTAAATAAAATAAAATAAATTTTCCTTATAAGAAAATTAGAAATCAGATTATACCTCATAAAATATCCAAATAAATAATATCAATTAAGCAATTAATCGATATTGACAAAATCTTTTTATAATATAATTATTCAACATATTAAATCGTGAATTAATTTTCAAATTTTAATTTTCTGTGCACTGATCAACTGATTCGTTATTGGTTGTTACTACGAGTTCCTATTGATAATCTATTCAATTAATATTTCTCACTCCCCATGAGGTGATTTTGATTTGATACTCATTACTAGTCAAAGAAAGTATAAAAAATTTATTACCTCTATAGATGGCAAACGAATATGCAGGAAATGGATCATTTCCACATTATGTTGAAGAGAGGTAATGGAATGTTTGCAGACATCGTCTGTATCGGGAGCGGTCAGGAAATATAATGTAGGTAAACCTTATCTCTAGGGCTTTGTGGGGTAGACTTTGCTCGGCAAGTGGGGATATCAGTTATCACCGTTAATTCGTAGCATCGCCAACAATAATAACGGCTAACCAAACATTATTTCTTTGTGTTATTACATATGTAAAAAAAAAAAACTATTTTCTCTAACAAAATCAGAAAAAAACTTGCAAGCATCGCGAAAAGTTTAATAAATGTATTTCTGATTTTACTAACAATAATTTAAACAATTAAAGAATAGTATGGTGATCATACTAAGAATAATATGATCTGCTATGAATTAGGGAGGTTAAATTAATTATCAAAAAGGAAAAAAAAAAATATTATGAAAATATATTAAAAGAAAAAAAAAAGCATTATGAATTATGTTGATGAAAAGATATAACTTTAAAAAAAACGAAATACTAATGAAGAGAATTTATTATTCAAAAGATATAAATTCAGCAATTTTTTTATTCTTTGAAAATTTAATACATTGCTGTATGACCTTATTCCTCTTGTGATGCCAACATTTTAAAATATTCATGGCTGGAATAATTGAAAAACGTATCCTCTTTTACACTCATTATTTATTCTGTCAACGAAACATCGCTACCCATGTGTCGGGGATTTTAGAAAAAATTGTTTATAATTAATTTAGACCTAACTTTTACCAGTTAAGCTAACTTTATCATATGAATGTTAAATCCATCCTTACAAGCAAATTGTTTGAACGAGACATACTGTATGCTATTGAATAGTTAACATAATTAGGAATGTTAATGCTACAAGGGTTTGTATTTTTAATTTTTTTAAAAATCAATTTGCATTTATTTCGGTCGAAGTTATTTGAAGTAGTCTTTCAAGCGGCTAAATAAGACAATGTTTTGTTTTTCGTAAAATCTATTTTTAAGAAATTATAACAAGGATTAAATTTTTAATATAACTTATTTTTGATGGACATTGAAAATTCTTTGAAAATATTTCTTATTCAATATTTCAAAAATTGAAGTTAAAGTAACTAATTCCTTTTACGTACCAATGCATAGAACGAGCGGGAAGTATAGCTATGATGCCAAATTTCGAACTCGAGTTTTCGACGGAAATACATGTTTTGGGTCCCCTCACCCATGACATACTGTATCCTATTGAATAGTTAACATAATTCGAAATGTTAATGCTACAAACACTTATTTACTTATTTAAAACAAATTATAGCTAAGTATAAAGAATTTTTACTGTAGTTCTTAATGTCTTTATCGATTGTTATATAGCGTGAATTGAATGGAAAGCAATAATCGAAAAGCCATTTAACTAAGCTAATTCTGAATTGCAGCAGAGTAAATTAGATTTTTTTTAAAAATCTATTTGCATTTATTTCGGTCGAAGTTATTTGAAGTAGTCTTTCAAGCGGCTAAATAAGACAATGTTTTGTTTTTAGTAAAATCTATTTTTAAGAAATTATAAAAAGGATTAAATTTTGAATATAACTTATGTTTGATGGATATTGAAAATTAATTTAAAACATTTCTTATTCAATATTTCAAAAATTGAAGTTAAAGTAACTAATTCCTTTTACGTACCAATGCATAGAACGTGCGGGAAGTACAGCTATGATGCAAAATTTCGAACTCAACTTTTCGACGGAAATACATGTTTTGGGGCCCCCTGACGCGAAATAAACTAGTTCGCAAAATGGTCTGTGTGAGTGTGTGTTTATACGAATTGCTCAAGTACTTTAAATTTTGTTATTTTAAATAAATAATCAAGTCTTGTTGTTTTCAGTAAGAATTGTAACTTCATTGCATAATTAAGCCTTTGATTCCGTCGACATCCTCCTTTCTAAACTTTACAGTTTCCTTTTTTCATTTAGTGCTCTGCAATGGTTTCAATCCTTCTTTACGGGTCGTTGCCAGTATGTTGTTATTCCTAATAATCCTCCCTCTTACTTCCAACCTCTTTCTAAAGGATTACCTCAGGGTTCCTCTCTATTCTCTACTCTTTTCTCAATTTTTTTCAATGACCTTCCACTTGTCATCCAGTATTCCCAGTATCATCTATACGCAGATGACTTACAAATCTACCTTCCCTTTTATCCTCACGACGCCTCAAATGCCAATCTAAAACTACAAGAAGACATTAATAGGATAAGCACTTAGGCAACATACAATATTACGTTAAATACCGAAAAGACTGAAGCTATCATAATTGAATCCCCCTCTCTTCTTAAATCTATCCCAGGACCTCTCAACCTTTTTCTTGACAGTCTTATGAATTGCGTGGTACGATTTATTTTCGGGATCACTAGAGATACCCACATAACCCATTATTACGCCGAGCTGAAGTGGCTCTATCCATCCTTCTGATGCCAGTATTTCTTAGCGTCCTTTTTATTCCAAGTAATTAGTACTCAACGCCACTCCTATATCCCAGAAAACCTTCTATTCAAATACTCAGTCCTATCTCGTAACACCAGATCCCGTTAATCTGATATCTACTCTCCACCTCACCGAACATCTGCGTTTGATAAATTGTTTTTTAGCCGAGCTGTATATCTCTGGAACTCCATTCCCTCAAACATACGTCATGTACCAGCTCTTCCTCGTTTAAAACCCTTCTATTTAACTACCTTTTACTTCACCAATCTAATCAGATAGTTTTTTAATTTATTAATTTTTTTCTTCTCTGTATGTAAGTTATAATTAAGTGTGACCACACTGTTTTTTGGCCAATGTATGTTATTATAAAATTAAAATTATCTTTTAAATTATTCTAAAGGGACCTAGTCCTATAATAATAAACTATTTTTCATTTGATTTCAAGTAATGTATAAATACAAAATATTAATGAATTTGATATATGAGAAATAAGCGGAAAATAAACAAAAAGCTAGAATCAGAATAATATCTTATTCCAAATCCTTTCCTGGTCTTCAGATTTTTTTTTTACTTCCAAAATCATAAAAATGGAGATAATTTCAACACGATTGCATCAATTTACACAACACTTGGGGACGTAAGTTGGGTGGTAAGCGTTTTGAGATATAAGCATTCAAATATTTTAACAACTTAATTAAAAGTAACTTTACCTAGAATTGCTACGAAATTTATCTCTGTATTTTAGCAAATTTTCAAATTAATTTAAAGTGTAGGAAATCGTATTGGTATGAGCTTATTAGGCAGTTACTGGCGAACGCATTGCAAAGATCAATTGGCCACTATTGGTTCCATGGACGCGAGGGGTAAATTGGAAGAAACGTCAATTAACCGGCTGTTCGCCAGGGCTAACTGGATTACCCGGCCTCGGCAAAACTCTTAACTGTTAATTACCGAGGCATTGCTCCCCGCTCTGATCAACGATTCGATTTTGGAGGCTTTTGTTTTCTAGTACCTAGAAGATCGGAAGAAATTGACATCTGTGATTCGGATAAGATTGAATTCACCCAATTTTCGCATTCATATATAAATACATTATAATTAAACTTTATAATACGGGGCCGTCCGTAGCTCAGTTGATTAGACACGATCTTACCATTCTGATATCTGCTGGCGGTGCCGGTCCCAAGTTTCGTCATTGAGTGGCGGTCCCACAAAATGAAACACCTGACCCCGACCATGGGGTACATGACAGTATAAGACTCCAATGGGAGTGTTGTTCTCCTCCCCCCCCCCCCCAAAAAAAAACAAAATTAACTGAAAAATCACTTTTTTCTAATTTCTTCAAGGCCAATCTTTAAGTTTGTTCTCTTTTCTTCACACACAACTCAACACATACACACACACAAAATGAGGTTCTAGCAACTAATTTTATAATATAATTTATATAATAATTGCATATAATAATATAATAATTGCAGTATTGCCAATACCGTTATCAATAATATTTCAAGTAATATATACTTTCAATTCAAATGGAACTTTTTTATAATTCCAAAAGTAGAAACTCCGCTGTTTACTGTTTTTATTTGATTACGCCATTTTTAATTTTAAACAAAATCTGGAACCTTAATGAATTTCTATTTAAAAAAAAAAATACGATCATATAGCTTAGATCAAAACAACATCCAATGACCATAGGTATAAATTAAAATAAATAAATAATATATTTTGAAAAAGAGACATTTGAAGAGGAACAGTGTGTTTCAGTAGAATTTATCAAAACGAGAGGCTAATCAGTGCAATACGTTAGAAAAATGATTTTCAAAGATCAACATAATTTTGAATACTGGATTAAATTCCACAATCGAATTAGAAATGGCAACAAATTTTTAATGTAGTGAAAGATTTGGCGATAAAGCCGCCAACACCCGTAAATTAAGGAAATCAACCAGAATTGATAGGTAATTTTGATTTCAAGTAGACTTTTATAGCTTCAACATTTATTAATTTCCTTAACTAATCTTTGAAAAATGTATTAACATGTCTACTTTTTCAATTCTTTATTCACTTTAGATTAAATATTTTGTATCTAAGCTTCTTGTACGCATATACCTAAACACAAATTAGGTTATATTTTAATAAATCTTTTTTTCTGTTTGGTTTTAATAAAACCATAAAATTCAAATTTCTGTTGTTTTTAATACATATTATATAGGTTATAGGTAAAAGATTCAAATGACTAAGGATACCAGTGATTACGCCCATGGTCTTGTAGCATTAATCACGTATCAGTAGATTATATATATATTTTTTTAAATCATTGTAATTTAGACAAACTAAGATAATTTAATTAACACGCCTATTTTTCAATTCTTTATTTACTTTATTAAAACAATTTAATATTCCAGCTCCTTGTACGTATATACCGAAATAATAATTAGATTATAATCTAATAAAACTTTTTTCTGTTTGTACTAAAACCATACAATTCAAATATATGTATAATAAAAATTTTGTATTCGAGCTTCTTGTACGTATATACTTAAATAAAAATTAGTTTTTAATAAAACTTTTTTCTGGTTGTAATTAAACCATTAAATTCTAATTTCTGTATAAACAGGTTGTTTTTAAGACATACTATCTAGATTATAGGTACAAGATTCAAATGATACAAGTGTGGTCTTGTACCATTAATCAATCACGTATCAATTTACTATTTTTTTTTCATTCATTAGTTAATATTTTAATTATTAAAAAAATACAAAGGGTGTGGAAATAATGATACTCTCAGGAAAAACGCTTCCTTTTATTATATTTTATGAAATGACATTTAAAAAATATTAATTATAATTTTTATCTTAGGTGCAACTGTTTCCCTTACAGTTATTTAAATCGTTCCTAAACATATATATAAAATAGAAATGTAATATGTTTTTGAGGAGATAAAATAGAGAAAGCTGCCAATAAATATGGGAATCTTATGATCAGGTTTATACAAAACCCCATCAGCGATAGGAAAAATTATAGCTATGTTCATAAAGCTGCCCGAACAATATACTTGCCTTAAGGAAACACAAATGATAAAACTGAAATTGTACAGAAAATTAGAGGCTCTCCCAGGAGTTATATTTAGATCATAAAGTATAACTGGGTTTATGGCCCCTAACCGATATTATTTTGACTATCCACTTTATAGTTTACTTTATTAAAGTATAAAAACAGAATTTCGTAAATATAAAAGAAAGAGATTGTTATTAAATATAAAAGAAAATGAAAATTTAACGGTTAGTACTAATCTGCCAATAGTGTATTTCGTAAATGACGTATTTTCAAATTTCGAACCATTAATTAGCATTTTGTCATAATTTGGTTTTCGGTCCTGCGACATATTGAAATATATTCGTTATAACCGATTCATGGTAAGTAAATGGAGTCACTAAGGCATGAATTTTTTTTTTTTTTACTTCAGCTATTAGATGAGGAATGCATTGGTCAAATTTTTTATGTACAGCTTTGAAGGAATCTATGTTCAGTTTCAGAGCCTCCTGAATAAAAAACAAAAACAGTTTTCGTCTTAAATCAGTATAAGCCCCATTCTGCCAAGATCATCACTTGAACTGGTAGACTGATTCTATATATATATTTTTGCCTATTGTCCACGTATTTGCTCAAAATTTCAATTGACCTCAATAACTATCCAAAACGTTTAAGATTAATTATCATAACTAATAAAACTGAGGTGATTTATCCAGTCTTACCATTTTGAGTCCAAAATCTTTTATAATTGAATTTCTTTTACAAAGGCTTGTGTTTGAGTTTGATTGTGAACAATTAGAAGATACTATAACTATAAAATATTCATAATATATAGAGTGTTGGGCTGGGTAGACACCAATAGTAAAAGGAATAAACAAAATTGTATTCAGCGGCTTTAACAATTTTCATCCTGCCTAAAAACCTGTCCATTAAAGCTATATATATATAATATCCTCTTTTACAATACATTACTATTTAGTTCTATAATATAAGCTACTTTACATCATTTAATTTAATATATTTACAATTTAATTTAATTTGATATACCATAAAATTTAAGGGTAAATTTTTTGATAGTGCATGTAACCTTCATTTGAATGTAATATTGTATGAATTTATTCATTGTTTTAAAATCATTTGTTACAATGAAGTAATGATTCATTGCTGCATATCTTCATATAACCCTTTTACGTAGTTACTTCCATAAAGCGTATTACTGATTGTATTATTTTTAATTTTGTTTTCTAGCCTATTATTAGATTTCTGAAGGTTTATATTCCAAACTTTTCCAATTGGTTTTTTTTTTTTTTTTTTTTTTCCTGGCCTCCTAGAAAAATTAAACAACAAATTAAATATATACAAAGAGAATTGAAATGTATATACTCATGCAAAATATATATCTTGGATTGCCAGTGTGGCATTATAAGATAAGCTGCCGGCTCCGCTGAAGGCGGTGTTATCGACGATGGCATGAGTGCCGTGAGCGTCCTAGGAATAGGGAGGGGCTATTCCGGCTGGCGATTTCCAATTGTCAGAATTACCGTAACATATAGAGTTAATAAGAAAATAAACATATTGAGAGTAAATAGATATTTTTTATTATAATTGATATGAAAACCAGTCTCAAAAAAGAATTTAAATTATATTTTACTTATAATTTTGTAGGATTTTACGCTCAATAGCGTAGGACTAAACCCAGATATTTCAAAAACCATCGGAGACGATGATAAAACAATAAAATTAGTATTTCAGTTTTTAAAATCAAAATATTTACTGACAAAAATCTAACAATGAACGGAAGAAAAAAAAAAAAATAAAAGTAAAAAATAAATAAAATATAAATGGCGTTGATGACCAATGAAGTTTGGCGCCAGTAAACAAAAACAAACAAGCAAACAAACTTATAATTTTGTATATAAAATGAATTTATCTTAATATAAATTATATTTAGAATTCACTCTTTCAGATTAAGGATGCCATTCAGTGTGGTATGTTATTCGGCTTGATAGTGAAGCATACTGATCTTTACTGTCTCCCTCCGAAAATATACCTCTTGGTTGAGGAGGGAAGGATGCCAGATTGGACTGAGTATAGCGAAGATTGGCCGGACAGGCCAAAGAAGGTGAAGAGGGTGAAGAAAGGTCGAAGGAAGAAACAAAAAAGAAAACGCAAGTCATAGCTTACTTTGTTGTTTTAACCATTACATTGTCAATACTGAAAAAAGGAAATTTAATATGTTTTTTTTATTTTAACTATAAATAAAAAAGTTTGAAAACCTCGATTTATCGTAATTAGAAGAATTTAATTTGGAATTGAGACCCTCATTTCTTCATCAACTGAGACCTCAATCCTTCATTGTCTAGTTAGAGCCTTCAATAACATTGGAAAATAGTTTATTATTATGGGACTAGGTCCCTATAGAACAATTATAATGTTTTACAATTTATTGGACCTAAACAGTGTGGCCGCACTTAATTACATCTTATATTATCACTGTATATTAATATTTTTTGGTAGAGTCGAAAAAAAACAAACTAAATTCATAAAAAAAAAAGGTAGTAACAATATTTACAAATAATAAACGCTAATGTTCAATACTTGTGTTATCTATATAATATTGGTTCATGTCTTGAGAAGCATAAGGAAGTTAAACAGAAGGGTTTTAAACGAGGCTAGGATTGATACATGACGTATTGTAGAGGTAATGGAGTTCCAGCGAAAGGCAATTCGGTTAACAAAAAATTTATCAAACGCAGCAGTTCGGTGATATGGAGGGTAGATGTCAGGTGATCAAGACATGGTAGTATTGGATTGGACTGAGAATTAGAAATGTAGATTTTGTAGGATATAGGAGGGGCGCTGAGTACTAACTACTTGGATTAGAAAGGAAGCTAGGAAATACTGGCATCGGAAGGATGGATAAAGCCACTTCAACTAGTAATACCGAATTATAAGCTTATCTCTCGTAATTCCGAAAACAAATAGTATTGAGCAATTCATAAAACGTTTAAGTTTAGCTTCGAGCTTATCTGAGACTACTTATACATTCGGTCAAATACTCATAAATTTCATGAAGCAGAAACATACAACTAACATTTAACGCGTGTGAAACTGTGGACAATATTAATTTTAAACAATAATAATAAAATATAATGATTTGAAATATTTTTCAAAATGAGAAGAAGGAAAGAAAAAAAGAATAAAAATTTGAATCTTTAAAGAACTATTGTAAGTTAATACGGCTATGGAGAGATTTAGAACATGCAGTCAGATGAACTGGAGTAGTGATTGGAATAGTGTATTGTATTGTCCATTGGAACGGCTTCGGAAGAGCCGATTGGAATAGTGTACTAGAGAGGCGACTGGAATAGTTTAGTGTTGGTTGTGCGCTGCAGAGATTTGTGGAGCAGGCGGCTAGGATGGGACTCGAGGGACCTATTTAGTGGACCTCTGTCTTCACCTTCCTCTCTCTGCGGTCTATTATCGCCTGTCCTCAAGGAGAATTATTTTATCTACTTATGTTAGTATTATTTAGTCGTTTATTATTTATTTATTATATATTTGTATTTACGATTTATTTAGTTTATTCTCATTATTAATCCATATATATATATATATATTAGCTCTTGTGGTTTTATATATTAAATTATTAATAGTACTTATTTATTTATAAATAACTAACATATTTATCTTGGAAAAAGAATAGTTAAAAATCATATGTGTAGATGGTATTTGCCCAGACTCAGGATGGGATCCTTAAGGAAAGAAAATATTTCAAATAATTTGGAAAAATTTTACTTTATTTTATATAGAATAAGAAAAAAATTATTGGTGAACGTATTAAATGTATAAGACCCCTAAGCAAGTAAGGTGAAAATTTCAGGTAAAAAAAATATTATTTTTTGAATTCTATAAAATTCGTGCTTAGTTGTTTTTTGAGACGCAGAAAATTTCAACTTCATTTCTCCTTGAAAAAATGTTGTATACCACTTGCTAGGTCAAGCCGTTAAATTTATTTCAATATTGTTCAGTATTGATGTACAATTGAGGTAATTGTAAATCAATGGATTTATTTTCATATAAAATAAGCAGCAAACATTGAAAATTGTATAAATATATACACGATCGCAAAAATCAAAACATTCTTCTTGTAAATTAGATTAAGGAGCAGCTTTACCTACCTACAGTTCTTTTATTTCTATGAAAATGCCTATTTCAAAGATATAATGATTATTATGTACCACTCGGTTTTTTTTAATTTTTATTTTATTTTTTTTAATTTTTTTTTAAAATTTTTTTTTTTAGAATAAACAAAAATATTACTGATTCTATTGAATGGATTTAAATGTATAAGATCCCTAGTGAAGCTAAATAGTGGTAGTATACTCATTTTCTTGTTTAGAACAAGGGAAAAGTATTGGCAATCAAATGCAATGACTTTTTGCGATTGTTTGTAAATTTGAAACCCAAAAACTAAAAGACGCTTCAAGTATATTCGGCAAAAAATAATTTAGAATAAATTAAAAGAATTTCAGTTCGTTCTTAGCACCCTTGAAAGCAGTTTTATAGAGAAAAAAATTGATAGAAAACAAGAAAATTTTACTGAGCGAAAAAATGTGTTTTGCTATATAGCTAATAAGAAGGGTATTGTATTATGCTAATTGATTTAATTTTGGCCGACTAGCAAGCGAAGTGGGCTACGTAGATTTTTTTAATCATTTCTATGAAAATTCTACATCCTATACAAAGTATTATTTTGACACTATTTTCAAGATGGACAGATCCAAAAGTAGGAAAGACTTTATAAAAATGAATCAATAGATCAATGGATGTATTTAATTCTCACCGGGTGAAAAGATGGTCTTTTTTTTTTTTGTGATGTGGCATTATTTATTCTGTTTTTGCATTGTTCTAATTGAATTAAATTTCAGGCGTAACATACATAGTTGAAATTAATCAAATATCATTATAAAGGTTAAAAATCCATAATTACCTGAGTTAGGCCTTAGAGTTAGCAATTTAATTACGCCGTTTTCTAATTTCAGGCGATTGCCTTTTTAATTGTTTTTTTTTTTGTGTGTGTTATGATCTCCTCTTGTGAGATTGTGACATGCATATACATACATACATACATCGACCAACCTTCACACTATAATTGTCTCTTTAAAAGTCAGATAAGTAAGGCTGCCACGGATGGCGGGAGTTTTAACTATTTGCTTGAAACGGGAAGAGCAGACTTAAAATTGAAAAACGGCGTGAAACACTCCACACCCGCCCTCCGTGGTAGCCTTATTTATCTGACTTCTCAAACAGACAATTATAGCAAGTATGATGGTAAATATGGTCGATGTATGACAAGTTATAATCCCACAAGAGGAGATCATTACACAAAAAAGGACCCGCCCCCTAAGACCCCAGAGAGCGACGGTTCTGTATCACTTTTGAAATATTTGTATCACTTGAGAAATATTAGAAAAGCGACTGAAATAGGAAAACGGCGTGAAAATGGTTTCTTTTTTTCAAATTCATTTTGAATTGCTTACAAAACGGTGCCCCAGTTCAAAGTTCTGCCCCCGCCGCAGCGGACCATTCTTAACTCCTTAAAATGCCGTCGGGCAATACAAGGCTAAAAATGTATCTGCCAGGATATATATGTATATATTAGTATTTGTTGAAATGAATAAAAAGAGTATGAAAAAATTTTTTTTAAGTAATTATTAAATTTTTTACCACGGATATTAGTAAAATGCAAAAACGAAGTT
>NW_027111618.1:105927-109488 GCF_000696795.3 Halyomorpha halys
CAATCCTAAATAATTATATTTGAGTCCTAGCAATGGCTAGATTTCCACAAATACCATCAGTGCTTATGGCTAGTGCCCTCGCAATGGCTAGATTTCCACAAATACCATCAGTGCTTCCGGCTAGTGCCCTCGCAATGGCTAGATTTCCACAAATACCATCAGTGCTTACGGCTAGTGCCCTCGCTCAGCCTCCACTAGTTTTTAGTATCCATGACGGTTGGGAGAGAAGCTTCACAAGTGGGAAGACAAGCTCGGTTCGAAATTTCCCAGGCTGAAGGTAAATATTTGATTTAGAAATGAATGTGTTTAAGAGATTGTTTTACTGTAATTTTATTTTATTGTTATTTCTTTTCTAAATATTATTTAATTTACGTATCTATGTAAATATTCCGTGTATGTGTTCTCTTACAAATACACCCAATATTTGAATGTATATGGCAGAACCTAATACTATACAATCAAAAAATAAATGTATAATTAACATTGTGTCATTGTTAATCTTACTTCTCCCAAAAATACCATTGTAAAAAGATTAATATTTACCTTTCTCCCACAACTCTTTAATCTTACGGATCCTTTTGTAAAAAAATTGTATTATAAAATTATTATTATTTCCCATTTTGAGTAATTAAAGGCGAATTTATTTGGAACATTCCCCTTTAGGAGTCAAGTTACAAGCTAGAGCAAGAGCTTAATGCTGTTATTTGAATGGCCACTAACGTACATTAAGCTAATTTATTTAGAGGAAATGACCGTGCTCAATTAGAACGAAAATATAATGAAGTTAACTGAAGCAGCCTCAGGGAGGTGGCCTCAATTTGCTTCATCTCAGCCCTGCTGCATATTATATATTTACAAACGTTAAAATAAAGCACAACTTGAAAATTATGTAAAAAAAACTTTGCCCTCAATTGTTCTACTTCATCAATTTTCCACACTAAACGATGGTTGGATTGATTGGAGTTTAGGATCGATTTAATTCTGTCCACTCCGTATTAGCAAAAAATCCCAAATGTTTTTAATTCTTCAGTGACCACTTTAAAAGTATAAATACCACTATCTCATTTTAAACATACAACACATACAACATCTATAGTAATGGAAACAGTATTGAACCTTCTAGTAATACCACTGTTCTTTTGAAATGAGAAAACATTTCCGTGGGGATAAAACTAAAAACTTGCTAATAAGTAAAAAAAAAAAAGATTAGTTAAATTTATTGTTTTTTAAATATTTAGTAATCCATTTTAACATGATTGAAGTCTCATCACGGACTCCTTATTGACCGCTGTTCGTGGAGATATCTAAGGATAGAACCGGCCGGTGGGTGAAATGCAATCGGCTAAACGCCAGGAATTTGTATAATGGGAGGACGGTGCCCGTGGGAGGAGGAATTTAATTTAGAACTGGCGAAGACCCTCTGCCGGTGCAGCCCGGCCCTAAGTCTTGGATCTAGGGGTAGTAAGGAAATCTTTGTCCTTTTACTTTAAGCAGGACAAAATCCCTCGTTCATATCCGTAATTGCTCCCTAAACCCTCGCCTTTTCAATAACATTTTCTTCTTCACTCATTATTTTAGTTTTCATCAACAATATATTTTTGTTATTAGTGAAAAAAAAACAGGATTAGAAGAGGAGCTTGAATATTTTTATTCATACATTACTTCATATTTGTAAAAGAAACTAATAAAACACCAGTACATAGTTTGTATAGATGACAACGTGATAAATATAATTAAATGTTTTCAAAGTCACAAGAATAAGAATAAAAATAAATATTTATGTTATTGGGGAAAGAAATTTACATAAGACTTAATTATAATTTAAAATAGTAGTTTAAAATGTTTCTAGCTTTATACCTAGTGTATGTTCAAACGAACACCTGGACAGACAGACAAAAGTTCATTGTCGAAAATTCGTTTTAAAAATATGATCTTTTCAATGTAAAAAAAAAAAATTAAATAAAATAATAATAAACACAATCCATAAATCTATACAAATTTTTCAAGACTTCAATAGCCTTCCTATAACAGGGGTCTTTGGAAATCTTACTATTTATTATGATTTTCTAAATTTTTGGTTAATTATTCCAGAATGCAAAGAATAAATGTTTTTTTAACGGCATTGTAAACCAAATTAAAGATGATTTAATAGAAAGTGGATAAAATTTCTTATATAACGAATATGGGTGTATGTATGTATACTCTTTCTAGTTCTTTATTGTTTGTTACAAAAATGTATGGAATTTTCTTGAAAAATTGAAGTCTTAAACTTTTTGCAGTCACTGCAAATGAGATGGTTCATGAAGTGTTATTAATTGTACAATTTGTTAATTCGGAATACACATACTTGACTTGAAAGACAAGAGTTTAACCAAACATTTGGACAATTATACAGACTGCTAAACAGAAAATTATAGTTTCAGTAGGCAATAAACTACTACGTTACTAAAGACTACTAAAACCTGACTTATGGATTAGAACTGTGACAGTTAATAATTCCAACACCAAACGCATTAAATTATAAAGTCCTTTGAGCAATAGAAGATGCACACTATGCAGTCGACCATCAGTACATCATTTCTTTAATATCTCATATGCCTCAGATCTTATTAACCCGTAATTGGTCGCTGCGTGAGAATTTCTCTCACGCGAATCGTTTTCCGCGTCTGGGTGCTGCTAGAGGGAGGCTGTGGTCTCCATCTTCCTGTAACCTGCAGTTCACTGTCTCTTCCTTCTATACCTCGCCTAAGTTGTGAGGATTTTTCTCACGTGGGCCAAGTGTACTTAATAAATAAAAATGTTTTTTTCTCGAGGGAAAAATTAGCAGAACTAGGAAAACGTAGGTTTAAAGGGGCAGGAACTTCATTAGGTATGTATGATTTGTAACATATTATTTACTATGATTTGTATTTCTATACTATAAATGTATATTAGGGTGGTTTCAAGAACAAAAATTTGTCTTTTCATGTTTTCACTTTATCGCTACGCCACACCGACTATTACGGAGGAGATTGTGCATTCTGTCCCAGGAGAGCGAATAAAAAAACAAAAAAGAATTGCCACCATTGTAAAAGACCGGTATGTTCCAATCATACGGTGTTCACTTGGACCAATAGTGCACAAGAGATTTCTCCAGACTAAGCATTTTGATTCTTTTTATAACTTTGTCTGTCTCAAAATATCATTTTGTTTTTATTAATATTTTATAATTGTGTTTGTTTTTTAATTTTCTAAAACTAGTTTGCTCTTGTATCAAAATAAATTTTATTCTTACTTTTTTTTGTTGTGCTAAAGTAGGTTGCAACGGAAGTAGCCAGATGATCAAATATAATTATTTACGGTAGTTCACAATCCTAAATAATTATATTTGAGTCCTAGCAATGGCTAGATTTCCACAAATACCATCAGTGCTTATGGCTAGTGCCCTCGCAATGGCTAGATTTCCACAAATACCATCAGTGCTTCCGGCTAGTGCCCTCGCAATGGCTAGATTTCCACAAATACCATCAGTGCTTACGGCTAGTGCCCTCGCTCAGCCTCCACTAGTTTTTAGTATCCATG
>NW_027111618.1:113483-116926 GCF_000696795.3 Halyomorpha halys
AATTCTAATAATATTCGGAAATATGGAAAAGTAAATACTAATTATTTTTTGCTATATTTTATTACTTTCAGATTGGCCTGGTTGGCCTTACATAGGGCTATGAGCAATTTAATTTGTTTGAAACAACTGATAATGGAATATAGCCTCAGAAAAAACACCTCTAACGACTTATGATAGTATAATTATTGAGTAATTTAAAAATAAAAATTTTTAAGAAATTTTTTTTCAACATTGTCCATTGTTCACTTACCCACACTTTGACATTCACCAATTCGTTGATAATCCATGAGTGAAAAGATGTGAAAAATGACCTGATAGATCATTATTCTTAGGGATACTACCGAGAACTCCACCAATCCACCATTTTAGATACATGCTATAAGATCTTTTACCGAAATGATTATTGCTGACAATATCTGAGTTTGATATCAAAAATATCTAAAAATAATTTTTAAAACTGAAAAATATTTATGAAAACTTCTTGTTCTAATAATCCACAGACAGTCGGCAAAACATACTAACATATTTGCTTACCGTGTTTTTCCACTTTTATTTATTTACATTATTTTTATGTTATTTCATTAATTTAAAAAATTACATCCAATATAGGTCCAATTAAATGACAATATCTCTCGGTCGGTACCAAAATAACGCATAAAAACAAACACATAAGTGAAATGTAATTATTACAATTAAGACTATTAGGACGTTGTGTAGGCTATAAAATTTTTAAAATAGATAAGTACAATATGAACTGATCTCAAGTGATACAACTAGTAATTAAATTAACGACTACTAAAATGAAAATAAAGTACTTAAATTAACTAAAAAATAATAATAAAAATAACTGAAAGGACTTTAAAGCGAATAATAGAGCTGTAAATTTATAATTAGTGAATTAATATAATAATGAGAATAAAACAAGATACAGAATATGATAAAAATAAGGATCTAATAATATATTTTACTAAGCACACACATACCTTGCTAATTCTAATCCTAATATAATAAATAAATTATGTGGAGTTCAGAAAAAATACAGCCAGATATGGTGAATCAAAATCAATTATGGGGATTCGAAGAAGTTAGAAAGTATCCAGTAAAATATTTCTTTTTTATTATTATTTTTTTTTTGGGGGGATTGATTTATTTATTAGTTCTTCTAGTAAGCAACTGAGCAAATATGGTACCACATAATACCACATTTTTGAATATTTATTAAACTTTAACCAAGAAACAAAACAAGTAAGGTATTTATTTATTTAATCTTAAAAATTTCTGAAATTAAAGCTAGAGTTTAAATTTATGATAGAGATATTAAAATTGTAAACCAATGATACTTTCAGTTGGCATAACATTACTCACGTTTTCACTATTAATTGGTAACTTAAATAATAAACAGAAAACATTAATATTTATTATTTAAATTTATCAATAACATTTGTAGAGTACCTCAATCTAGAGATAAATCTTTATAAAATTATAATAATCCGATTACTTTGAAACTAATTTGGTATTTCAATTTTACAGATAATACACAATCACAAAATTAAATTAAATAATAGCAAACAGCCTAGCCTCAGGCAATATTGGATCTATGATTTATCTGATTATGGCTGAAACCTAATAAAGACATTATACCCCAGAGAAAAGACCGAAAGCCCAATATCTCTTCACGCTTGCCGGACCAGAATGAGCCAGTACCTGACAAAGATATCGATAGCAAAAGTGATCAATAGTCCGCAGATACTTTGCACAACAAAGGCTCACCTGCCAACAACCCTGTCAAAGGCTCGCTGGAATAATTGAATTATTTATGGGTACATAACCTCCCTTGGAGTTATATATCAATTAACTTTATTAGGTCCCAATATATTACACTATGTAATATATAATTAAAATAAAGTATATATATATCTATGTATATATATATATATATATACATACGACACACCTATAACGAATACAAGAAGTGTTATCTGAAGGGATTTTTTATATTTTCTGAGGAATATTGTTTACGGAATTGTAACTATATATGTTAAATAATATTAATATGCAAAATAAAAACATTTTACATGTAAGTAAACATTCGCATAAATAATTATTTAAATTTTTAAAATACTAATTATTCATATTATATTATTATAATATTATGTATTATGTTATAATAAAATTATATATATTAAACTATAAATATCGATAATATATATATATATCGATTAATCAATAAGAAATTACTTCATGATCGACTGACGATAAGCGTATTTTATGAAATAACCATAGGCTTGAACCTTTATGTTTAAGGTTTACATAATATTAATTATAAAATTGTGCTTTATTATATTTTAATTTAGTTATAAAATTTTACTTTATTATATTTTAATAGTTTACTTTATTTTGTATTAATTTAATACTTTATTATATTTTAATTAATTTATTATGAAGTTGAAACTATATTAAAATCATTATGATAATATTAAAATTTTAGTTTACATTGATATGATTAAAATACCTTATAATTTATAATGAAATTAAGGTAGTGTTATTTCAGTTATTATAAATACAAAAGAATATTTGAATACATCTATGTCATAAAATACTAAATTAACTTAACCTTAATGCAATGCTTAAAGGTCGTGCAAATTTGTATACATGTAGCGCCGTTCTACAGTCAACGTTGTAGATTAACAGTGGGTACGTTATTACCATAGCTTTATCATAAAATGAAACGCAATTTAGCCTGATTACCTTACTCATGCCTATGTGGTATTTTTGTTTCTTAAGCAGACGATGAATAAAGTTTAGTCATATTCTTCTTCTATTAATTACATATAATAAACAAAATAAAACTACCTCGAACCGAGCATATCCTCCTCCCATACTTGTGAAGGAAAAAGCTGTACTTCGGAAGATTCCGGCGCTTCCCTATCAACTACTTCACTTGTATTGAAACGCGAATCTGAGTAGCTGTAAGCAGGCCTCCAGAATAATTTTACACCATACTTCCCTGGGCCACTGCCATAGTTTTTAGTCATCATGGAACAAATTTGGTTCCTTGTCTGTTGTCAAATTTATATTCGTGCACAATGATAGAATTATTAATCTAATGATAATGAATTATCCAGGGATCGTGCAGTCTGTACTTGGTTGGTCCCTTTGGTAATTTTATCTGTTACTTTGGCTGAGTGATTACCTTGTATTGAATCTGTAACTGTCAGTAAATGAAACGATGGAGTGGAGCGATTGTCGTCAGTGGGGCTTTTGATATCGCCTTCACTCCAAGCTCTCCATACGATTCACTAACTCGTTCAATTTCTCACTCTAGAGTGATTGTCAGTCGCCACCTGTACTCATAGTTTTTGGACTTTTTATATGGAATATTTGCTATCATGATTGATACTAGAATTGTTGATCCGTTGACTGATATTTCAGAGAAATATATA